>NC_137983.1:4234645-4334645 GCF_963924665.1 Micromys minutus
TCAGAGTCAGGAGTCCAGATCTTTTATCTGTTGTGTGTGAGTCAAGAGGATCAAATGCACGTTGTCAGGGTGGACAGCACTGAGGACTTCAGTGTGCTTGCTGCTCTGCGTCTCTACCTGACTCCCCCTAACTCATGCCCCCTGCCTATTTCCTCTTCCCCTCCCCTCTTTATCCTCCCCTCTTTCTCCCTCCCTCCCTCTTCCTATCCTTCTGTCTCCCCCCTCCACCCCCTCTCTGCCCCAGGCCTGCCTTTAACAGCTTGTTAGTTAAGTCAGGTGTGACTCCTCCACCATCCTGACACCGGATTTACTGGAAAGTAAATAATGGGTTTTAATTTCCCTTAAATTAATTTTTTAAGACCTCTTAGTTTGTTTTTGTTTTTTATATATTGTTCAATGATCAATTTTTTTCCCAAGGACCATTGTTCTCACTCTCTTTCCAAGTAACTTCATAGTCATTAAATCTAACTCACTTGTCAGGTTCATCCTAGACAGCCCTACTGAAAGACAGCAGTTCAAGCCCCACTGTGAGGGTTAGGGCCCCCGGCAGTGCACTGAGGGGTTGTCAGTGGCAACAAAGATGAAATCTTCCTAAGGCCAGGATCACCACAGTATTGTCCTGCAGAAGACAGACACTGTATGCAACCAACTAAACAAATGCACAGGAAACTGCATCTTTTCCTTTCCTTGACTGGCCTCTTGAGTCGCCTTTCTACAGAAACATAGGGCATTTTCTACTGGAACATGGTCATGTATGAAAAAATTAGGTTAAATGAGATCCAAGCCTTTCAGCAAGTTTGTGGCTTTCACATATATGCTTAGTTTAGTGATAGAAACATATGTTCATTTGACTTGCTAGTGCATCTCCTGCCTAGATTTGTAGATAGTCATACTTTCTCTGTGCTGTGCTAAAAAATAAAAATGGATGAAGCTGGGTGAATTCAGAAAAATAACCGAAAATACTAGTTTTTAAAAGGTAACTATCAGATCGTAGGAAATATTTATTACCATGCAAGAATCCAGCATTATTGGACAACTTAGGACCTATATAATGCTTTACTATTCTGGTGATTTTTGAAACCAAGCCTTTCTCTCTAACTGTGGCATGAGGCTAACAGAGACGGTTATGTGTCAAGTGGTCTGAGTGAGTGACAGCAGTTAACAGGTTAGTCATGTAATCATACCTGCCTTAGCTACTGTATTTCTGTCATAGCCACCTAACATAGCAAGGACTGTTCAGTCTTTTCTCATTGTTCTCGGTGGCCATCAGGAGCATTTCTACTTGCTAGGCTTTTTAATTAATATATCAATTGTAACTATTCAGTAAGGTGTTAAGTAATAACGCTTTGACAGAAAGAGCCTCTGAGCACGCTCTTCGTTGATGTTAATGGGCTTTGCGCCTTTCTGGGTTGTTCTTTATAGTACCCGAGAATAGAAAATCTTCAGACCTGATGCAGTGATTTGTGGACCTATGGGAATCATGATGTGAATTCACAGAAGCTTTAATTAACAAACATTATAAGGGAAATAATTCTATTTCATGCCTCAAATGAATGTAAATAAGAGCCTTGTGAAGCCACAGGATCACTGCTTGTGAGGATGGTAGAGTGCTCTACTGAGCCATGCTACAGAACGCATTGCAGACTGCAGGGAACGCGGGGAGAGTAGCGCGTTTTCAGGCACCATTTTCACCTCTGTTTGTTGGAGAAAATGGATCATAATTGCATGTCATGGAGCATTTTCTTTCCTTATAGAAAATGCCTTGATTGGATTTATCATTCTCTCTGTTTTACTTCTAGTTTCCACAGCAAACAGTCTTGGGTTTGAATTGGCTTGATTACGATAATTTGTGCCTTATTCCTTCCTTCCCAACCCTATCATTTAGATACTGTTCTGTAGCTAAAGCAGTAAACACTGAAGCTATCAGGATGGGGTGAAGTCACTGTTCACTGTCAGCCTGAGCACCACCACACTGCCCAGCACCGCTGTTATTGTGGGTAAAGGTGGTGCTGGTGCTCCTCCTCCTCCTTTTGAGTAATTTGAGTTACCCAAATGTATCTTATTGTTACTACTTTGCATTTGAGGTGCTGATAACATTGCTTTACTATTAACTGTCGGCACTGATAGACATACAGCCCCTAATGTCGGTTTAAGCCTGATAAACGGACCCCAGCTTCCATTTTTCCCCTGTGTGAAACATTCTTCCCAGTCTGAACTGGCATGTATCTTAGCGTGCCTCCGTCTGCCTTGGGATCAGTAATGTTGTCTAAAGGCTGATGAGTCAGCCTCTGAGAATTATAATAGTCGTTTAATGTGAACTCATTTGCAGAGGAATGAGGTTACTTTTGACTCATAGTTCTAGAAGCACGGGCTCTGTCCAGGGCTTCTCTAAACTACAATAACAGCATGGCAGGGACAGGTGTGTTTCTGTGACTTCTCTCCTTAGAAGCCATAGGACTACCCCTGGTCTTCTAATTAAGTCGCTGCCGAAAGGCTCAACATCTACCTGCCGTACTTAGAGTAAGTTTCCAGCTCTTTGACGAGGTGAGCATATGACTGGGAACTAAACACCCACAACAGACTGGGAACAAACTAATATTCAAACAAAATATTGAAAGAGAAGAAAAAGATGGCAAGTGCTGTTAGCCTTTGCTGACAGGACCCATAATAAAGGTTGCCTTTTCATATTCACCACAGTTTTACAGCGGCCTAAGAATACCGTGTTCTTCACTTAGTTCTAAATGGAAATACTACCAAAGGGAATGTACACCAAATGGTTCCAAGTGCTGACGTCACAGAGTGCTAATCGACAACTGCCCTTGCTCGTTATTAATACAAGCGGTTTGGTAGATACTATAAGTAGGTGGAAGTTACACTGTAAGACTAGTTATGACCACCTCAGAGAGTACATAAAGGATAAGAAAGGGAACGGACCAGTGGCAGGATGATCATTTAAAGAACTAAAGATATCATCTCTATTGATGGAGATACTTTCACTAATTTGTAAGAGGAAAACGAATATTAGTAAGTTTAACTTACCTAAGATCACAAAGACATTATCAGAAGCAGGTATTTGAACGTATAAGCTCTAACTCCAGATACCTGTGTTCTGAACCACAGTTAGTTCAGACTTTTCTTTCCATTCGGCAGGATGGAATGAAGAGACTACCGTGGGTGTGTACAAGAATTGTCAGTCAGTACTGAGCACATCTGAACTGGAAACCTTAAATCCCTGGAACAACTGTCACCGTTGTGTGTAGTTATGTCATTTGCCTGCGGTGACAGTTAGCCAGCCATTTTAGTGACCACATAAAGGAGCATCAGGGAGATTTTATATTTTTTAGACTAGATAGATGAGAAATTAAAGTACAGCCAAGCAAAAATTACTGAATGCCATGAATAATGACAAACGTCTATGAGATTCCTAGTAGAAAATATAAGAGAAAAAGAAATTTAAACGGGGAGATGGCTGTGTGTTAAGCGCTTACTTGCTTCAAGCAGAGACTGTTCAAGTTCAGATGCCCCAGCAAACACACACACACACACACACACACACACACGACTGTTCAAGTTCAGATGCCCCAGCAAACACACATGCCCCACACACATGCCCCACACATATGCACACACACACACACACACACACACACACACACACACACACACACGTACAGCAGAAGCAACAGCGGCAAAAACAAACGAAGCCAGGCATGGCGCCATGCACCTATGACCTCCGTGCACTGGCTTAGGGAATAGTGGACAGAAGCAGCCTGGGGTCTTCCTAGCTAGCCAGCCCAGATGAATGAGTGAACCTCCAATTCAGTCGGACACTCTACCTTCAAAAGATACGGGAAAGGGTGATTGAGAAAGACACCAATCTTGAACTCCTGCCTTCACACCTGTACACACATGCACAAACACAGCACACAGAATCAGAAGCCATTAGAAAGTCAATTAAGAAAGAATAGCACCTGGAGACTCTAATGAGCATGAGCGGTAAGGATTGCAACTGAGAAATCTGTATCTAGTTCTGTACCTATCATAGATGCCCTGGAAGATATTTGATAGACTTAAGAGTCTACCACCCACATGAAGAAAGTGCTCCAAAGATCAAAGGGCTGAGACTAGGGTTATGACAAAACAACGAAGTAAAGCTGGTGAGCAAATGAGCCATGGAACACAACCAAATCCAAGAGAAGAGAACAAGGAGAGAAAACAGTAACATATGAGGCAAAATGCGGTTTCTTGAAACAGAAAAATTTATAATAAATGTATTTTGGTGAGATTTTGAAATAAGGTATACTAAAGTGTTCCAGCCAGTTTGGGATTAGTGAGAACAAGAGAGGTGAGATGAAGTTATTTAAAAGTCGTGTAAATGTGTGTGAGGAGTTTTAAAAGGATTACAGAATTTATGTGAAAGATATCTTTTGAAATTTCCACCTTACATGAGTAAATACAAAAGTTGGTAGAAAAATACTCAAAAATAGGACATAGTCTTAAGAATGGAAATACTTAAAACCTAAATGCACTAAGATGTATAGAGACTAACTTGTAAAAATGAAAGTTATTAAGCATGGAGAGAGAACTTACATTGCCTCTGCAGTAAGTGGGAAAGGTTGGTATGTTCTCTGAAGGGGATGGACAAAGGGAAACAGGTAAGGACAGGGGGAGACTTGTCTATATGCCTGATTATAAAAACTCCCCTATCTAATAATAATTTGCCTTTTCAAGGAGCATAAGCAAAAGTCAACTTGCACTATGCCACATGAGTACCGTTAATAACTGAGTGGAAAACAACACAATAGACCACATTCTCTGATCCCCAGTTACAATTAAACTACGTAATGACAGATAACAAAAGCTTTAGGCACATCTATTACTAAGGTCAAAGGACATAGACAAAAGTGAAACTACAAATTACCTAGAGGTTAATGAGAGGAAGACGCATGATTTATTTCTAAACTGTGTTATACTGTGTAATTGATACTCAAGCAAAATGTATAGCCTTCCTTACTCTTTAAAGAAGAAAAATGGGCAGGGTGTGGTAGGATACTCTGATCTCTGTGCTGGGAGGCAGAGGCAGGAGGATTATTGTAGACTAAGGCTGATCTGTGTGTTCTAGACTAACATCTGAGCAGACAGGCCAGTCCAGGTTTGTTGGGAGACATGCCTGAGCACGGAGACATGTGTAAGTCTCAGGGATACGTTCAGGGCTTATTTCTCTCCCTCCTGATCTTTCTCTCTTCTCAGCTCCCTGTCTGCAAACAGCCGACTCCATGGGCTACAGGGCCGTGCATGCAGGAGAACGTTCCGCATGGTCCTGGGGCGAGAGGGGATTTTAACCTCGGTCACCTCTACTTTAAACTCCTACTTAACTGTGTCCTGTGAAGAGTCAGATTTTAGAGTCTCTGCAAAGGAACTCCCAGCACAGCTAGATTGCACTGGTAGCAATTGGTCCAAAACGTGTGCTTTGAAGTGTCAGTTTACCTTAAATGCTCTGTTTTCATTGTCTTTTGTTCATCTTACTTTACCACAAGACTTTGTCAGCAGCAAACCATAATCCCTGAGACTTAACAAACCAAGATTCTTTGTAATCTCATTCTGGGAGTTGTCATTTAATATGTAAATGTGGGGAGTCTTTATGTTGCTACTGGTATTTACTTCATGATTAAAGTAAAAACTTTTTCCTCTCAGCTTGATGCTGATAGGAATCATTAATGATTCACATTCAGACTGCCTATTTTCTATTCCTTTTGAATAAGTTTCGGGCATTAGTATATTTGATTTGTTTGCATTTGATTGGTATTGGTGAAAAAGAAGGCAATGTGAAGGGAAAATGCTTCTTTTAAAAACGTGAAACAAAGCTTGTAATGAGAGCACTAGCATCCTCTCTTTCATACAGTCACTATGAGTTAGAAAGTGGAAAAATGTGTGGGGGTGTGCGTGTGTTTGTGTGTGTGTGTCCTTATAATAGAAACATGCTTGGCAAACATGTTTTTGATGATACATAAGAAATGGAATGTAAGCTCCAGAAGTACTTCACTGTCCCCTTTGGCTTTGATAGTATTAAACACCTCAGAAGGCATCCTCAGGAACATGGAATATAGTCAGATAAACTGTTCCTACCATAAGTGCAGCTCCATTGAAGGTAACTGCCAGCTTCTACATGGGCCCACTTGTTTCTAAAACCTGCTCACACTGCCTGTTGGACCTGGCCATGCTGCAGGCTCCAAGGATGTGTGTGTCTCTCCAACCTTCCTCAGTAGTCAGTCTGCCTTAATTAATATATGTTGGCCATATTAACATAATGACTTTTATAATTCACTACCCCTTTGCACATAGTTCAAAACCGTGATCCTCTGTTACATGTACAGGTTATCATGAGTTGGCACTCTCCGTATTTCCTTTCCTTTCCCGTCCAGATCTGGACCAGTGGTCATGCTCTTGTGCTTGTTTTCTTTATACCCATGTGCAGGATGA
Organism: Micromys minutus; assembly: GCF_963924665.1. Taxonomy (NCBI): domain Eukaryota; kingdom Metazoa; phylum Chordata; class Mammalia; order Rodentia; family Muridae; genus Micromys; species Micromys minutus. The sequence continues at coordinate 4,241,126 of NC_137983.1, forward strand.
GTATAAGCCCGAGAAGTCTCTGTCCGACGAAGACTTGAAGAACGCCGTGAGTGTGCACCATGCTCTAGCGTCCAAGGCCACCGACTACGAGAAGAAGCCAAACGTCTTTAAACTCAAGACTGCAGACTGGAGGGTCTTGCTCTTCCAAACCCAGTATGTTTGTTGGTTTTGTTCTTATTTGGTCTTCTTTTCCTCCCACCACTACCTCTTTCTCCTTCTCCTCCCGCCCCCACCTCTCCCTTCCCTAGCCCTCTCCCTCTCCCCCTGCCCCTCCCCCACACACAATATACATAACATACAATAATGATTTTCTTTAAAGAATGATGTCATAAATGTTGACATTCAAGTCTCTGTGATCAGTATCGCCTGTGTCTTGTACACCTACCTAAGACTAGGGTTACTGGGCTGTGTTGTAAATGTGTCGTTAATATATGAGGAAACAGTTTATTTAGTTCTTTCCCATAGTGGGCAAGCATACCTTTTCATACTTCTTTTTTATTGTGTAGGCCCAAGTTTAATTTTAAAATGAAATTTGCGACTGAAAGAGGAAAGTTAATTTCAATATTAATTTTGGCCTAGACCACCTTCTAAGTAAAAGTGGATACTTGCAAAGTCTCTATCCTGCTTTCCCTACGTGTCCTTCAGAGAGAGCCACTGCTTGTGCTGTGAAGATAGCCCGTGACCTTTCATTCCACGGTGATGGCTGGTAGCTGTAGAGAATGGAACCGTCAGTGAACCAGTGAAGTTTTGCCTAACAATAAATTAGTTTAACGTGCCATTTTAAATCAGCAAGAAGCAAAAAGCAAAGTGTATTCTACTTAGACATATCACTGTCCTGACATACATGTCTTTTCCTCTCGAAGGAGTCCAGAGGAAATGCAGGGATGGATAAACAAAATTAACTGTGTGGCAGCTGTGTTTTCTGCACCACCTTTTCCAGCAGCCATTGGCTCTCAGAAGAAGTTTAGCCGCCCACTTCTTCCAGCCACCACAACGAAATTATCCCAGGTGAGCCGGGGTGATCATGCTGTGTGCTTAGGAAAGCATGCCTTTGGCGTGATACTAGTATTGGCTAATTTTTAATATTGAAAGATGTGCGTCTTTTGGTGTCTTGTAAGGTACCCTGCAGGAGTGGACTGCATGAATGGGCAGGCACAAAGGGGTGTGCCTCAGCTCCAGCACCTCAGACCCGTGAATTCTTCTTTTACTTTTTAATCCTAATCTTACATTACATGACCTAGTGTTGGGCAATATTCTGGGTGGCAATGAGCTTTTGACCCTTTATCCATTACTTTCTTTTTCCTGCTTGTTTTACTGAGGAATATAAAGTATTTCCATGATTTCCTTCTTACATCAATGTATAGTGAGACTGGGGTAATTTCAGTTTAATCCCTCGCCCTCAGGGAAGGGGTGGTAAGATTCAATTCCAACTTGAGAGGCGAAGCTCTTTTTCAACTATTTCTCTGCTGTTGTCAGATTAATCTTCCAAAAGATTATCTTACCTTCTCCTCGACGCTGCGGTCTGAGGCCCTGTCAACATTAAACATGTCTGAAATAGTTTCACTGCCATTGACTAGTAAAGGATTTTGGAAGTTACTTTGATGTCCTTATGAAATTCTTGTTTCTTAATATAGAATTAATTTCATCTAGGATGGGCCAGACACTGGCATTGGGAAGCAAGTTACTAGTAGTTCAGATGGATGGACATAAGAGAATCTTAAACCCAGAACCATGTAAGGCACAGTGGACGTGATAGTTGAGCAGAAGAGAAAGCTTGAGATCTGATAGGAAGCTTAAAGGAAGCCACACTGTTGTATGATGTGTGATCAGAGAAATAAAGCACTGGGCTGCAGGAGCTGTGTATGTTTCCATGGCTCGTGAGGCCTTGAGACAAGCAAGAATACAACTCTGAGCTAACAAGCAGAGCCACATGAAAGAATCTTGTCCTAGTCTGTGCTGCTGTAGCAGAGTACCAGAGTCAGTAATCTATTTCCAAACAAAACTCAGTTCCTGTGCTGTGAGCTCAGTCTCTTCTTGTGTGGTAGGTAATCTTGCAGAGAACTGCATGGTGACGAGAACAGGGGCTGAGCAGGAGAAAATTGAAGGTGTCAAACAGAGTTTTAGCAGCCCACAACTCTGTTCAAAACAAGAGTCTCAATAACACATGTGTGTGAAACTCATTCCACCTAGTCACAGCCTGAACCCAATATTGCCATAGTAGAAATTAAATGTTCATGTACATCTTGGACGGGGACACTAAGCCATCGCATGTTTGCTATGTTTAAGATGTTGAATGTTTTGGTAGCTCCCCAGTATCCTTGAGACAATAGGCTCAAACAGGATTAGAATGTGATCCCACTGGTAATGTGGAAGTTACTATATGATTGGATGGTTTAAAGGCAATAGTACTAAAAGCACAAAGACCCTTCAAGGATCATTAGTAACCCAGAAGCTTCCATTCATGAAACTGGGCAGCTGTAATCACTGGAAAAGGTGAGAAGAACTGTCACCTAGATTTGAATGGCTGGGGACTGCCTGACTCCTGGCCTGGCTTGTGGAACCCTGCCTCACCTTATCCAGACTTCCCCATTCTGCTTCTCCACAAAGTCCTGTCCTTGTCTTCCTTTGGTCTAAATGTAGTTCCAGGGCTCAGTAACAGACTTAGGAACTCAAGAACCAGTTTCTATAGTTATTTGGGTGAGAATAACCAAATACAGAGAGTGTCTGCATTAAGAAAGGAAGACAGAAAAATCAAGGCAAATTACCTCTACTAGTTGGCAGAGAAGTCATTGGTAAACTTGGTAAGAACATGTTGGCTGGATTGATAGGAGGTGAATCTGTATCTGTCTCTTTTGATGAGGGAATGCAAGATGGCAAGGATGGAGAGGAAGGGAATGGGCACACATTGTTCATAGTTATAAAAACATTAGTAAGAGAAGAGGCATGGCTTCAGAAAAGATCATATGGTGTGGGCTGTTAAAGTTCTATTTATTTACTCTATAAGCATTATCGTTGCTGTATAATTCATTATCTACTAAAAAGTATGAGGGATAAAAAGGCCCAAGCATTAGGGAAAAGTGGCATTTAATTCTCATGCATAGTAAGTTTGTTTAGTGAGGCATTGTAAGATCTTCTTGGAGGTCAAACTTCATCCTCTCTCATTGAAAACCACTGCTTTTTCCAATGACCATACATCTGAGAGCTTCAGACTGACAGACCCACGGTCTGACCAGGAATACCTCCTGAATGCCAGAGGCTTGGGGGTAATTTGAATTTTTAAAGTGTATAGCAACAAGGTGAACAAGCTCCTGGATAGAAAAACAGTGTTAGGAACATCAAGGGTCCATGTATGAGTGTTGGGTACTTTGAGTGCATTATCCTGTCACTGGTGAGCTTTTCTTGGATCTGTTCTTGTCTTGCCTCCAAAGCATATTAGCCTGGATTATTAAGACCGATTGCTGCCAGTGTGGTACAGCTCTTCCTGAACAGCTCTGCTGTGTAGGAGTCACCTTCTCTGTTGTTTTCTTCACAGTGCTGCCAGAGCACATTTCTCATCTGTTGGGGGTGGAGAGACTACTTCAGACATTTAAAGTTATTCCCCCTCCTTCTGGTGTAGCTTTCCAAACGGAATATTATGCCCCCTCCCGCACACACACCCGATAGTCTACTGAGGACTTTTTATACCCACCAAAGCAGTGTTTTCAAGTTTTCATTCTTGCAGACAGAATGATCTGAGACTTGGAGCATAGCCTATGTGATGGTTAATATCAGGCTTGGACAAGAAGGATGCCTGTGTCTCCAACAGGCTAGGAAGATAGGTGGCATGGAGACACGGGATTTTGTGGCACTCTCAGCCTGCCTGAGGCCTTTCACCACTTACAGACACTCCTATCACAGTGACTGTTTCTTGTATCTGGCCCTGTTGTCTTCAGTTCCATTCTTTTTCTCCTAAGAGTTTGGAATGGTCAATCATTAGCTACTAATCACTATCCATTAATTGAGGGCAAGCCACAAGTAGACAGTGGTAAGAAACAAGAGCCATGTGCTCACTCTTCACCCTGAAATATCTGCCTCTTACAGGTGGTAGGTATTGAACCTAGAACCTCTTGCATGCTAGGCAAGCACGCTACTACCCAGCTACACCTGAACTCAATTTATCCTGTGGTATGACTGACGGTGGGAGTGCAGTGGGCCCACTGAGAAGACACTGGCATTGTGTGTGGTATGCCAGAACAGGAGTCATTCTTGTGGTTGGTTGCCTTCCTCCTGGTCAGAACTATACACTCACCCCACCCACACATATACAGTCTGTCATGGGATTGTGTACTGAATGTATCCAAACACCACAGAGAGCCTCACTGAAGTGTACTGTTAACACTCCTCCCAGAAGTTAGATAACTCCAGGTGCACTGAACACAGCTATAATTCAGCTCTCTCGGCTGGGTCAGGAAAACTATTTTAAAGCCAGCCTAGGCAGTATTTCAGTTAGTTAGATGTAAAAAGAAAAATGTGAAATGCCCTTCAAAATTAAAATACTCTTGAGTAAGAGAAAGTGAAATCTTGTTTGAAATTTTAATTGACAAATAAGAATTATCTCCATTTGTAATTATACTGCATTTTTATAGTATGCATATACTGTGTAGGGATTAATCAAGCTAATTGATGCATGTGCCACTTTTGTGGAGAGAGCATGTGACACATTTTCAGCAATTTTGAAATATGTATCACACTATTATTATTTATAGTTGGCTTGAGTCACCAAGAATTCTTGGATTTCTTCTTCTTGACTAACATTTTTGATCTTTAACCATCATCTCCCACGTCCCCACCATCCCCAGGTTACACACTAGTCTGTCATCTAGTGTGTTTGGTGTGACAGTTTTTGGATTTCGCATAGAAGTTACCACATGCAGTGTTCTTTGTGTGTCCATTTTGTGGTATATGACTAGAACTTTGTTTTTAAGGCTGAATGTATTTGTTATGTTTGGGTCAGTAATGGTCTCTCTTGTTGGACACATAGTTTATATCCATATCTTAGGCAGTGTGAGTCATGCTACAGCCACCATGACAGTGCGTGCCTCTCTTTAACATTATTCCATTCTTTCAAGTATACAACTGGAATTGGAATGGCTGGATCATCTAGTAATTTAATTGTCTTTGTAGTTTTCCATAACTTTTGGTATGTATGTATGTGTACACACACACACACACACACACACACACACACACACACACACATCCTCACAGTTCTGAATCCTGGAAACAAGGTCAGCGTGCCAACAGGGTCACGTCTGGAATATCTCCCTAAGGGCTTCATATAGTAAATAAAGGGCTGTCCTTTATTGTTGCTAGATTTCTAATCTTTCCTTGATGTGTAGCATGCGTACAGAGGAGTCACTGAAACTTATGACCACATTAATGCCTGGATGAGGCTCCATCTTCAAGTCTGGGTGCATGGGTTTAGAGCTTTAGCATACCCATTTTAGATATACATCCATCTATGACATGGTTGGTTTGTTCCCTTACGGAACATAATAGATGGATGGAAATTGTAACGAAGCTTCCTAAGGAGTTTTCATTGGCTTTTGGAATTATCTGTGAGTAGAAGATGGGTTTCCTATAATCTTCATTCTCTCTCCCTCTTCCTCTCCCCTCTACCCTCTCCCCTCTCCCCTGACCCCATTCCTCGCCAGGACTACTTTGGGTATTTTGTTGTATGTAGTATTCAAATGAATATGGTCCTGTTTTCATCCTTCACTTTTTTTTATTTGTTATTTATTTTCAATTTGAGGACCTTAAACATGCAAGTTATTTTTTTTAGGCTCTAGAGATGCCACTATTTTAAAGGACCCTAAGATTTATGTCTTCTGTACAAATTACATAATATAAAATTGTTTCTCTCATATAAAATATATTCATTGGCTATTTTAATTCATTTTCATCTACCATCCATTTATCTTATACTGCATATGTAAATTGCTCAAGATTTTGAACAAATTTTCATGAAAAAGCATAATGCTAAGCAGCAATGCAACTGTGGATGCCACAGGGCTAAAATCTCTTTAGGTTCAAGTGTCTAAAGCTGCTGGATATGCGTCTGTGACCAGCCGTGAGGTGCAGGCTGGAGTGTAATGAGGGAGTTCCAAAGTGAGATCTCCTCAGAAAGAAAGACAGACGGGAAGGGAGGGGGGAGAAAAGGAAGGAAGGAAGGAAAGAGACAAGAGTGAATATTTCAGTGTTACGAGCACGCTAAGAGGTATATCGTTTTAAGTAGCGTATTATTAAGTTGCTATAATGATGTCCAGGAATGGAAATGTTTATGCACAGGATTGATCATTTTGTGTTAGTTTCTGGTCTGTGGACTAATGGTCTTCGGGCTGTAATTACGGTGTTTAACTGAATGGCTGCTCTGGGCCAATGAAGTTGAAGCAAACGAGAACCTCTGCAACTCTAAGGAAGAATTTCATCTGCACATAGGTTTCAAAAGTCATTTCTTCATAACAGAATTTCTCCCCAAAAGAGAAAACATTGTGCAAATAAATGCTCATCATGCTAGGCATGGGGAAGCTAACAGCATTGCTGAGTGTGCATGAGAAGCCAAGTCATGTCTCTGGAAAAGCGCTTAATTGATCAGCTTGTAACTAATGTGTTTGTCAGCCTTTCTCCTAAGAGGTCTGGTCCCCATTTGGTAACAAGTACAGCTGATAAAGGGCTCGGAAATGGTGTGGCTTTGTGACAAGAGATTGGCTAATAATGTTAGTCCCTGAAAAGGAATATACTAACACTGGCCTAAAAAAATTGGAAGGACTTAGGACCAAAGTCTCCTTATTGGACTGTTTTGATAAATTGAAGTCATTAAGCAGAAAGGATTTTACAGGCGTCCTGTGCGCCCCTTGGATTATTTTCTGTACACTGAATGACTTCATAATTTCCGGCAGGAGGAGCAGCTGAAGTCCCATGAGAGCAAGCTGAAGCAGATCACCACTGAGCTCGCAGAGCATCGCTCATATCCTCCAGACAAGAAGGTCAAAGCCAAGGATGTCGATGAATACAAGCTTAAAGATCACTATCTGGAGTTTGAGGTATGCAACCCTAGATGTTCCTAAATTGTGTTTTAGGATCTGTCTTCGAGGTAAGCACCTCATGGCAGCCATGGAAGTGGGCTTGACTTGTCCTGGCTGCAACTTAGGATGTCCTAATGTGACAGGAGCCCTTGTAGCCTCATGTTTGTGATTTTATTTAAGTACCAAGTAAATAAAAAAAGATGGCCAGTTCATTCACATCAAACAAACAGCCTCCAAGTTGGAAGGGTGTGCATCTGTGACGAGGGTAACAAAAAGAACAACAGTAAGGGAGACATGCCAGAGAGGATGTTTTCTGTGCTTTCTGTGACCCTGTGTTCTTTCCAACAGAGTTAGGTCAAAATAAATACAGTGGAGGAACTGAGCTGCAGAGAGAGGAAGCATCTGCTCTTCCTGCACACCCTTGCTGCCAGGTGACATCAGTACACTTCTGTCTCTCTACCACTCACTGCTATGCTTTGCAGAAGGGGCCTGATGAATTAAGATTTGGCTCATTCATCTGGTGTTGCCAGGGTGATGAGGAGAAAGGCAGCATATTCAAACCCTAGCTGAAAACTTCATCCCAAGGGTACCCTTCATCTAAGCTTTCTCACAAGTCAGAGTCAGTATCCTCCAGCCGTCGCTCTTGACAACACATTCAGATCCTTAAAGTACCTTTTTCTGTTAAAGGAAAAGGAAAAGAAAGTATGTTCCATGATTTATTTTCTCTCACTCTCTTCTGCAGTAACTCATGCTGTCGCTCCTTGCCCTTTTAGGCCCTTCCATGTTTTTCATCTTCCCTCATTCCCCTATTAGAGGACCTTTCCTCCTTGAGACAGATCCTGGGAGCATCTGAGCACTCATGACTTAATTTGTCTCTGAAGGGCTCCACTTTGTGCCCTCTTTACCACAGCCACTGCCTGGGTGCCTCCTCTGTGCCCTCCTGGCTTCCATACCTCTCACAGGAGACTAACAGTTGCCTCCTGCTGCCTTTCTTTTCTTCAGTTCATCCATGTTTTTTGCTGTTTTTTCTGAAGGTCCATTTGATGAGAGTGTCACCTGTCCCATAGCTGTCCCATAGCTCTTACACTTAAAACCTCTCCCATTTACCTTCTAAATCAAGCTCTACACATGAATCTGAGAGGATTTGCCTTTCTCTCCTATCTAGACCACATGTCTCTCCATAGGCAGTGGAAACTGACATTTCTGTCCCCTTCTCCCTGCAGCCACATATGCATGACTTTGCTCAATGACTTTGCTCAGCTACCTTTGCCTCAGCGTCCTTCCTATGGCCATTTCTGTGAGACCATCTGAGTAAGGTGCAGATCTCTCCTGTAAAAGGCCTGTGCTAGACAGGTCATTCCAAGTCAATCTTCTGTGGAACTCACCATGAGCTGGCTGTACATTGAAGTTATGTTAGTCTGTCTTTGGGTCTTCAGGTGATCCCATGGGCCCCCAATACAACAAGTCCAGGGCCCTGCACTTGTTTGTTGATTGTCACAGAATATCCTAGAAGTTGCTACATGAATCTTCAATGTAGCATTGTATCTAAGTTAGAAGGTAGAGCCATAACCCCACACTACTCTTCTCCATGGTAAAGGAATCCTTGCTCCAGTCAGTTGACTTGCAAGGAAAATCTTCTAGTAAAGATCGAAAGTTTGTTGACTAAAGCTACTAAAGCCTTACCAACAAAAGACTTGAAAAATTAATAAAAATAAAAAATGAATAGCAGCTCATCTTTGACAAGACTAGTTCATTCCTGGGAAATGTACATTCTCAAAAAGCAATCATTATTTTCTTACTTCTGTAGTAACTGGAAGTCATGGGCATGTTTTTTTGTTTCACACTTTGTAATTAAATTTCCCGGCACCTCACAACCTGGCTTCCAGGATTCATCACCTTGCTTTGAGCCCTTGACTCTAAGAGGAGAATCTATCCCCAGGAGGTAGGGCCCTTGCAACAACGCAGAAAAATATCCACTGCTAGGCAGAGACTAGTGTGAGGCCGGTAAATAAAAATGGTGCCCAGAGAGAAACAGCAATTCCATATCCTGAACCTTAAAATTTGAGCATCTTTGGGGAAATCTTGTCACATCCTCAAGGAATCTGAAGATTGTATTCCAGGACTTTACTCATTAAAGTCAGACTTGGCGTAATGTGTCAAGTGTGTTGAATTGTCTGTCAAGCTGTATTAACCTGTGTCAGAGAGGAAGGTCCAAGGGGCACTTCCTCGGGGAATTTCATCAAAAATTGTGTGTGAGATGAATAAATACTCCTTGAAACGTGAGTCATTGTTTTTCACTAGCTCAGATGAAAATTGAAGTAATGGATCATGTAGAATCTAGTGTGCTTAGAGTTCAGCCCGGAATTTGTCTCTTGCGAGTGCATGTAGAGGCTCTTGTGCAGTATCTTTTGCTTCATTAGCAACATCCCTTTAAACACTTGCTCCTTTCCTGAATAGAATGTATGCAACTTATTGGCCAGTGTGTGTATTTTGCTGACAGCTCTACCCTAGATCCTAAAATACTTTCTAGATTCTTGATACTCATCTAAGGACTCAGGGAAACTTTATCATAGTATCTGATGCTATGGTAGCATCAGAGAAATCGGTGCACTCAGAAGGCTTAGTTTCAGTCCTTTATAGAGGGAAAGGTACATGTGCAACAGAAAATCCCATTGCAAGTGTGAAGAGAAGGCCTGCAGGTCCACAGAAGCCGTGGATGGTCAGTGACGAGTGGAAGGTGCTGACCCAGGTGGTGTTCTCACTAGGGATGGACCACGTGGTCAGCTCTCAGCTTCCACACATTGGCAGGTCGTCACCTGTGCCTCCTGTGGTTTCAGAGCAGCTCTTGCCATTTTCACATGCCTCAGAAAGAACAACACTTTTGTTTTGGCAGAATGTTCCATGGAGGACAAATAATTTTTATGGTTAGCCAAATTCATAGCTCTCTGTATGGCTGAGAATCCCAGCAAGCCCTCACTCACAGTAAATAATCAGAAATTCCAGTAAATATGTATAGGTTAGGACTAAAAGAAATCTACAGAAAATGGATTCACATCTTAACCTTGTAGGAAAGGGTTCATTTTTACCCAAAACAGCAAATTTTACTGAGAATGGGCTATAGTTAACTACGTCTGTATTTTTTCTCTGACTAAAATTTGGTAAATAGACAGTTTTGTTCTTGACTCACTTAATACCTGAAGCCATGGCCTTTTTTTCTCTTCTTTCTTTCTTTTTAAAAAGATTGTATTGTTTGTATTACATATGAGTTCTCAATCCCCATGTACACCTGCAGGCCAGACGACGGAGGGCATCAGATCCTATCACAGACGGTTGTGAATCACCATTTGGTTAGTGAGAACTGAACTCAGGGCCTCTGGAAGAGCAGCCAATGCATTTAACTACTGAGCCCAGCCTTTTTCTTAGAAAATATTTGTTGGAAAGTATGCTTTTGGTAGGCATATACTCAGGAATAGTTATTAAACATTATAAGTGCACAAGAAAGGAAATCTCTGGCCAGGGAGGGGGAAAGGTTTCCGCTGTCTTCAATGCTGGATCTTACTAGGTGCCATTGCCAGGAGACACTGAGCCAGGCTGAGTCCCTTAGGGTCCCAGAGCTTCCACTTCTCTTGATGGAGAATCAGGACCCCCTTCACTGTCAATTTTCCCACATTTACACATTTGTTTATTTCTGCTTTATTTGGTTCTTATTTTACTCTAACGTGTTTTCACTGATTTTCAAGCTTCCTAGGTACATTAGAAAATATATAAAGATTTAGAAGGAAGACAGACAGTTTGTAGACAGAATAAACATTCACAAAGGTCCCCTCCAGTCATGCACAGAGGGCTGAGCATTTATGTGCTTGAAGCAGAATCTTCAAATTCTCATGACAGCCTTGTCCTCAGCCTCAATATCTGGCTTTGCTTCTTTAAAAACAACCGCTACTAGAAAATGAAGACATTGTTTATTTCATGATGTGTCTCATGCAGTACTCAAGATAGTTGCAGTGGGTAACTGATCCTTACATTGAGTAATAGCTGAGGGGAGAGGGAAGGAGAAGTATATCAGAACATAAGCTTCTCAATCATTGCTGGACTGGGAAACAATCACTGAGGAAGAATATGGAAGGTGGGCTTGATCTCGGGCCCACAGCAGTGACCGTAGGGCCACCTGTAAAACTGAGAACAGCACAGCCTGCCTGGACTGTGTATGACAGCACACACGCTCTGCTTGCAGTGTGAATTTACTTAAGCAAAAAAGGCTGTTTCCTTCCTGCTGGCTCTGTCGTGTCCAATCCAATAGCTCTACACCTGTCTTAATGCCTGAAGGTGTCTGAGTCCTCAAACCCTGTTACTGAGACTGCAGCCAGCTGCTTGGGATTGAAATGCTAGTTAAGTTGTTGAACACAGAGTTCAGAATTCACCATCCCAATATAGTTTGAGTGGTTCATGATATTGGTGTGCCGTAAATTTAACCAGTGGTGTTGGGTGGTAGAGCCTAAGTGACTTCAACCCACTGCTACCTCAATCGACTCGTGTCCACTCTTGCTCTCTGCCCTGCACCGTAGAACAGGACTGCGTGGGGACTCACAATTCTTTGTTCCTTACAACAATTCCTCCACAGGCATTTTCCAGACAGTGCTTCAGTAGTGCTTGGCACAATGTAGATAGATCCAAGGAGCGTGAAGTCTAAGAATGGAGAACTCAATGTGCCAGGAGTCAAGGTCATGCTCGGTAAACGGATGCAAAGCCGAAAAGTCTGTCACCTGGGACATTAGAAAAGGCTGATTTTAAATTGATACATTCAGATAATAGAAGAATTTATAAGAAAAATATTGAAGAAGTGGCTTGGCTACCTGTAGATTTATTTCAGTCAATACATGACTGGACAGTGGAGAGGTAGGCGGGGGGGGGGGGGGCTAGGAAAACAGAGGAGGGATTCTGGGGGAAATCAAGATGGAGCTGGAGAAAGCAGACCTAGATCCTGGTGGCCATATTTGGCAATAGGTAGATATGGATATTTTAAGGGATTCTATAAAGGCAGTTTGTATCTTTGTCTATTTGGGTATAATCTTATTGTGTAGAGGGTTTGTGGATTGAGAATTTAATATATGAACCTACCATGAAAAGCTATTGGGCTTTGGGTAATGTTTGTGCTGGGCGGTGGTGGTTAAGAGCAGGCTGGGTCCGCAGTATCCACCTGGGACAGAAACAACAGGGTGCAGGAGTGAAGCACCTGGGAAAATAATCCCCAGGAGAGGGCAGCTTGTGGACCAAGGGACAGAGGCCATACTAATGCAGCATTCTCGGAGTGAGACCACAAGGACTGGTAAAGGAATAAGTCCTCCTTTTTAATATTTACTGCCACCGTTCCCTTTAATCACATATAATAAGAGGGAAGAAGAGCAAAATCAAAGACATAATTTATCATCAGATGAAAGCAGAGAAAAAAGATTTGGAAACATTACAGCCTCTGTAGGAGCACAGACCACGGGTGTGGTGAAGCAGCTAGTGCTGAAGAGTCTAGCCTGGGTCGAAGAGCTCATGAGAACAGTGGGAGACAGACCCTAACACTATGTCACATGCCTGAAGATCACAGCTCTAGGAGAAGGTCTGACTACTAGATTTTCAGAGAGGACACCATGGGATCTTAGCATGAATTTCTCCACACCATGTAGGGGAAAATTCACAAATGCCTGTGTCACATCCCTCAGCAACCCAAATGATGGCTTCAGCAGCCCCGGATACAGCTTAATCCTCTGCTTGGAAAATGTAACTCATACGTTTTGGCAGTTTCCTTATGGCATCAGCCCTATGGTTATGCAGAGTAAAAAAGTTTCCATCATATATATCCTCCACCGAGGTTTCCAAGAATCTGAAGGACACTCAGCATAGAACATCAACCACTTGAGAGTCCCAGCAGCAATAATGCTGGTGGAGATGGGAAATCAAGCCCTCTACAGAGTTGCCATAGGAGAAATGCTTAAGACTCCACAACTCTAAAGCTACTGGTATGCAAATGCCAGCCTAGCAAAAGTGTAGGCATTACAATCCAAACTCCATGTAGGTTTGATGCCCGAACTAAGCACAGCAAAAGATTGAGGCTGAATCTTAACAACCAAGGGCCTTCATCCCTAGGCCAGGAGACAGGACATGGAGTTTAAAAAGACTTCTCCAGCTTTAAGATTTAATGTTGTTTTCACTGTTGGATTTTGAACTTACATGGGAGCAAAACAAAGCATTTTCATGTGCTTTTACATCCTGGATTGAGAATGTCTTTAAAAAGAATAAATTCCTTGAAAGGAGAATAAAATATATTTTATTTTGTGAAGCCTAGTGATTAACACAAACTGTCTGATGGAGATGCATCTTCAATTAAGGTAAATATATATTTTGAGTACCAGCCATATCTTATTTAGATGAGATTCTAGACTGGAGACATGTTGCTGAGCTGTGGTATTTGCTAGGTTAGATGTATTGAATATATATTTGGCATACTTTAAATTCATGACATACTCCACATAAAGACCATGCAAACTGGGATAGAGAATCGTCTTCTGCATTGTGAGAAAAACTTCAATTTTGGAAATGAGAAGTGGAATGCTGTCAGTCATTTGATAGTCCCTGAATTCATGTATCATAAGTAAGATCTCATTAGGTCATAAGAGCTCTGTCTTGACAGATTGCAGTCATTGTCCTAGGCAAGGTTAGTTCCATGAGAAGGGCTTTGTTAGAAAACTAAGTGTGCCCCTCACTTGCCCTGTTCTGCACTCTCCTGTTTCTCCTGCTGCCATCGGATGAGAGGAGCCGCATGTCCTTACCAAGTGCTGGGGCAATGCTCTTAGACTCCTCAGCCTCCAGAGAGTGAGTCGAAGAGTTCTGCTAGAAGTTACTCACGCTTGGATATTGTTATAGTGGCTCAAAACGTGTTCCTTTGTGCTTAGAAAAAGGTTACTTGCTGGTTTGCGTGTTCTTACATTTTTATTAATCATACAGGTGTCAGATTACCTCATGACTGAAACCCGACAGTTAGAAGCTCCCTTGATTTAATGGGCTGGAGTTCAGCTGAGTCCCCACTCCGAAATTGTGACCCAGAGTAGCATATGCTCATAGCTTAACACAAGGAGGACCCACACAGGCCACATGCCTACAGAAGACAATTTTAGAAACAACAAATGTCTACTATAACAAGATATAACAATATTTTAAGAGAAAATATTTTAAATCTAAAAAATCTGGGGCATTCTTAAAGATGCATTCTTTCCTGAGCTTGTATTTTTCTTGTCAATTAAATTGACTTTTTTTCCTCTCAACCTGATATGTTTAAGAACAAGAGTACATTGCCTAGAGTCATTACGGGAATGTATCTGAAGGCCACCCAGTATTAGAATTGGATAAGCTTCCATTGAACTATATGCTTTGTGTCTCATAGCTGTTAGTGGTTAGTTAGTTTGATATCTTTCCTTTTGATTAAATTCTGATTACTTCCTCAAGTTGCTCATTTTTCATTTCTCAACACTGTATCAGTAATTTCCAGAACGGAAGCTCTGCACTGACTAGCTTCCCATTCCAAAGAGCAATGGAAGACCCGTCTCAGCCCTCTGCCAGGTGCCACAAAGCAACCCACCTTCTTCATGAAGTACAAAGACAAAAGTTATTTCCCTTCATCTCCCCAATGACTGCTAAAGAGAAATTCCATTAACCTACTTAAAGATAATTGGTACCCCTAGTCTGTCTCAGTAACTGGGTCTAGCCTGGAACTGAATGCCACCTCCTTTGTAGACAGCATCATAGACATGGTGTCATATGTTTGGATCTGAGGAACCAAAATAGCACAAGTTAATGAATTCCTGGAAATTTAATTTTTTTCCTTTTAATGGAATGCCGTCTTAAATTATGTACAAAGATAGAGACTAAAGATCACATTATCTAGGTGCTCATTTCAGGTCATAATAGAATCAGGACTCTTTATCCTTTGTAATCTCATGTTGTATTACATGATGAAAAATGACTAAAGAGTCATGAAGTTTAATCTTTAACTGATTACCGTTGCCAGCAAAGAGAAGAAAAGCCTAGAAACAGATTCTTTGAGCTTCATTTAAGGACAGCTTAGAGCCTTGCCTCGAGAAGACAGACTAAGCATTCAATTATTTACTTGAAATGACTCAAACCCCAAGTCTTTATCAGCTGTGCATATATATGTTCCTGAAGTGTCTTCTTTAATGACTGTCATAACATCCAAAGGAAAAGGGTAAATGTTTTCAGAGAGTTAAAAAAAATGGGGTGGGGGTATAATTACCACAGACTAGAAGTTATCTGCCTATAGTTCCCGAGTATCTGAGAAATGCTGTGGTGTGAGCCAGAGTCGAGACCAGCATATGGCACTGTAGCAAGATACTTTCTCCAAAAGCAAAACTGTAGACCAATCCAAACTGTAGTTCTGATAGCTAGGGGACAGCTCAGTCACAGAGTGCTTACTCGGTGTGCATAAGGTCTTGGGCTTAATCCTCCTCTCATGAATACAGACAGACAACAAAAGCTTAATGTGAAATGGATATATGCCTTAAAAAGGAGTTGTGGAGGAGTGGTTCAGTAAACCAGAAAGATCCCAGAAATAAAGTCCTGAATATAAGGGTGATGGCCATTCTTGATTGTCAACTTGACCACATCTGCAGCGAACTAAATCCCAAGCAGCTGGATACACATGTGGATTTTTTTTTTTTAATTAAACCATTTGAGGTGGGAAGTCACACCTTGAATCTGGGCCACACCTTCTGCTGGTGGCCTATATAAAAAATAAAAACGTGGATGCTTTAGCTCTTTTCCTGCTTGTTAACACTTCCCCTGGCAAGTCCATGTCTTCACTGGCATCAGAGCCTACTTCTTAGGGTTCTGGCAGAAACTGAAGACAAGCTGACACATCCAGTCTCATGGACTGAAGAGCTACTGGATTCTTGGATCACCCATTGGTAGAGAGCTATTGTTGGACAAGTGGGACCCCAACCTGCAAACCAGGGAGACTGAGAACCCAGTCGCTTCTCAGCCCACAAGGCTGGATTTGAAGTCCTGAGTGCTTCAGTCCTGAAGGGCTTCTTAGGAACTACAAATAGTCAGCCCATACGTGATGGCTGAAGAAATAGGCTTTGATGGTACACAGCAACTGTAGAAGGTAGGCTCAGCAGTAAGAGGCGAAGGCAAGTAGTCAAAGAAGATGTCCCTCTAATCTCCTTATGTTCCATGCTACTGTCAACCCTTTCAGAAAATACCTTTTATAGATTTACACAGAGGTATGACTTATTTGATTCCAGATTCCATCAAGTTGACAGTGAGATCAACCAATACACATGGAGAGCACACAATTCCAAATACTGCACGATGGACTTATGTGCACTTGTTTCGGTTGCTAATAATGTCACACAGTCTGAGTAAATAAGAGATCCATCTTGGCTTATAGCTGTGCTCCATAGTTAAGAGCTATATCTGGACCCACTTTGCTAGCAGATTCCCAGCCAAGCATAGGGCATTGTTGTACATAAAAGACTTGGCTAGACTTTGATAACAGATTTGATCATAAGATAACCCATTTACCTGCATTAATCCACTGGAAAGGGTGGGCTCTTTATCACCTCCTAAAGATCCCAATCACTCTACCTTTTAATGTATCGTAATTGGAATGTGTCCAACATACGTCTTTGAGAGTACAACATGTATTCAAAGGACCTAGAATGCTTCAAGTTCAAGCAGTAATAAAATAGGAATACACTGTAGTGAGTGGGCAATGAACAAGATAGCTTAGGCCAGAGTACCATCAAAGCTTGCTCAAGTTGTGCTCTAAGGAATGCCTAGAGAGACTGATCTGCTCATCCTGACTAACACTGATGGGTTTTGTGGCAGACTAGCTATAGTGAAGGACTCTGGGAACTGGGGGTGGCAAGATGGCAAAGTTCTTGCAAACCAAGCATGCACATATTAGTTTGGATTCCCATCACCTACATAAAAGCCGTGGACAACAGTGAGTATATGTATCTCCAGCAGCTGGGGAGTAGAAACAGGCAGATCACTGGGGCTCACAGGTCAGCCAGGCTGGTTAAATCAGTGAGGTGCAGGCTTAGGTAGTGAAGGAGAAATTCAAGTCAGACTTTGACTTATGTACATGCAGTGTTCATACTACATGAACATGTCTCCTCCCTCCCGCCATCCCTTCTTCCCTCTCTCTGAGAGCAAGAACCTATTTTTAAGGATGCTGTGTATAACTTATTTCTCATGGAATCAGAGGCTAAATGATAAACCAAAAGATAATTAACGTGAGTGCACAAAATTCTGGGTTTTTTTAAGCTAAATTTTTCTCCTTGGAGAGGTAAAAGGGAAATTTACAGAACTAGCAAGCAGTATTTCTCTAGCGCAAATGTTTATATTTTGGGCAAGTAGAAGCTTAATTTTATGTACGTATGGCTCAAGATACAACTTACTTCACCTTGCTGAACAATATACTCTTAAGTTCTACTAATCATATTGTCAGTCAGGGTGAATTTCTTATCTTTGATTAATTTTATACCTTTTGTGTGTGTGTGTGTGTGTGTGTGTGTGTGTGTGTGTGTGTGTGTATGTGTGTGTGTGTATGTGTGTGTGTGTGTGTGTTAGTACAAGGTTATATCATTATATAAAAGGTTTTTATTTTTAATTATTTTAGAAACCACATGTCACTAAGCCCATGTAAAGAACATTAAAGCCAAAATCAATACTGAATCAAAAAAAAAGGAAAAAAAAAAAAACAATGTGCAGACATCTTTAGTTTTTCCGGAATGCATGGTATTTACTGGGGTTTACTGTACTTAGATGGTGACTTACCTAGTGTGTGCAGATAGGGGTGCACACTGGTGTGTATGGGGTTTCCTGTACTTAGATGGTGATTTACCGAGGACCTACAGATAGGTGCCTGCTTTGTGAGAATGGGGTAAACCTGGGTGGTTCACGTTCAGGGTCTGTTCTGCTTGCTGCTGCGTTCTGAAGTTAGCCCATAGAGGTGAGTAAGCGGTGTGAGTTTACATGGGCAGTTAGTAAGTGTTACAGAGCAGCATGGCTTTCAGTAGGGTATATAAGTTGTGTTCCTGTATCAGTGAACAGAGGGAGGAGACTGTTATATTAAAGGAGATGAGAGATTCTGAGCAGGGCTCGGGTAAAGAGAAACCATCAGATACAGGCACGCTTATATGTGGGTGTGATGAAATTAGTTTCAAAGAATATCAATTACTGAGGTTTGTTTTTTTTTCAGAGAGCAGTTCACATTTAATTCAAGTAGCATCATACATGGGCTTAGGCACAGTATTTTTAAGTCAGCCCTCGTAGACCTTGCTACAAAGAGAAATAACTTTTTCCTACAGATTGGAGAAAGATTTTTTTTTTTTAACAGGGAATTAAGGAAAAGCCTAATAAAGGCTAGAGAGGTTACAAATTGAAGAAATTAGCTTAGCTTTTAAAAAGCCACCCACATTTTGAGTTGTTCTTTGCACTTGATGTTGATAGAAGCTTCAAAGAAACAGCTAATTCTAAGAAAGAAACTACCAGAGAAAACTTGCTGGCCCATCTCCCAGAAACAACACTTAGGCATTTGGGCACCCAAGTGTTTTCACCTCTTGTTAATGGTAGACGTCCCATTTTAGGTTGTTATCAGGTAGTTGACTGGGTCATGTAGTCTAGACTGCTAGAATTCTGTTTACACTCTTGGAACAGCTTTGAGTAAGACAAGCTGACCATGCAGCTCTGAAATACAGACCTGACCTGAGAGTGTGCTTATAGAGTTCGTAGACTAAAGCAGACTTAGGAGCATCACCAACTGCAACAAAATTTCGTTGACACATCCCTTCTCATAACCATTTTTTGCCCTTTATGATGAGAGACGCATAGCTAATGAGGCTGAGTAATGACAGAGCAATAATGTAGAATGGACTAGGTTCGTGTTAATTAGTTTTATGGCATTGCCATCCGTAGGTGTCTCTTGTGACACTGTCGTCTTGCTGCATGCAGAAGCATCAGAGAGTACAGGCAGAATCGTCCAGTTTATCACTTTAAGATTGCAGTGGGTAATAAAGTCTGTTCTTCTCTTACTGATCCACAGGAGATGCTTGTAAAATAGAGCTGTTTTATGGTCCTCTGAAATATCCGTCTATCTCTGAAGAGAGGGATTCACTTTCAGCCAGGCAGCTTATATTTGGTCCCCTGGTTAGGGTTCATCACAGACACTATCTCTACAGTCAAGATCAAGTAAACATGGGCAGAGAAGGAATAAGCCTTAGAATGACAAGTCAGACCTTAGTAATTCATGGAAGATAGGAATGGTGGAGTACCTAAAATAATGATGTATTCTCAGAAGTTCTTGAGTTAATAACTTCCCAGGTATTTGCTGTCAATATCTAATTCCCTGTTGTTTTCAAGTTGGTATTGTCTGTATACATAAAACATGTCTAGAATATATCTTCTGCAAGACTTGGGTAAATTTATTTTCTCTTATACATACTCTCTTCCATTCATACATTCAATGAGTGTTTATCCTTAATGAACAAAAGCAATTTTTCTGCCTTCATCTGTAGGCATCTCGGGGGCAAAAGAGAAATAAACAAGGCTTTCTAAAAAATGAAACTATGAGGCTTCTGGAGAGGGGAAGACCGAGGAGAGAAGGAACAAGTGAAGAGAGGAGACTTGGCAGGCTTTGGTGTGACAGTGACATTGTATGTCTCACAGTGAGGAAGGACAGTAGGGTGTGATCTCTGGATTTGTGAGTGAAGTGCTTTAAGGGCAAACAAAATATAAAAGACAAGCGGCCTTGGAAGTGTGTACCTGGTATATGCAAGAGCAGCCAAGGGGCAGTCCCTCTGGTACACTATAGCCAGAGAGTTCTTTGAGCTGCTGCAGTACTGGGGACACAAGGAGTGACAGCAGAGATTCATGGCATCTAGGCCCTTTGAAGGGTAACTTGAACAGTGACAGCACAGTGTCTCACAGCAGCGTCTTCTGAGAAGAGTGTACATGGGTGCTAAGGAAGAGCTCAAAGAGGCAACTAGGGAGCTTCTCTAATAGTCTGTCCCTGAGATGACTGTGCTTGCGTCAGATTTAGTAGAGGCACTGAGAAAGCTCAGGATTCTGAACTCACTGTGAAAATGGATGAATCGGACTTGCTCACAGACTGAACATAGGATATAGAGAAAGTAGAGTCAAGGGGGAAACTCTTAATTATCACATTTTCTTCTTAATGATGTAAAATATTCTCTTCTTTGCTCTCTATACTCCTTAGAAGGGGAAACAAAATACTCATGGGAGTTAGAGGGTGGAAGAGACTTGGGAGGAAGAGAGGAGGGGGGTAAGGGGGCCAGGAGCAGGTATGGGAGGAGATGGGGATGATATATGGAGGGTCAGGAATTTGAACACAGGTATATACCAATGTGGGGTTGGGAACTGGGGGTTACCACCAGCAAGTCCCAGATGCCAGGAAAGTAAGAGGCTCCCAGGACCTACCTGGGATGAGATTAGCTGAAATACTTTGCTCTCTATAGTGGGATTTTAATCAGACTCTGGAGCCTCTTAGAATCTCTTAGAAACTATAAGATCTTCTGCACATAGTAGACATCCAGGAAAAGACTAAGGGAATTGTATTCAGCCATAGAGAACAAATGAGTAACACAAAACAGTGGACTTAATAGTCACTGACATAATGTTTCTTATAGAACCACATTGTGGCCAATAGCCAATAATCTATCAACGAACCATTGACTATTCAGAAAAAAAATCTAACTTATTTTATGGTTTCAAAATGAGTACCTTAGTTGCAAACATTGGGTTTATCATATAAGACCAGAAAAGCACAATGGCTTTCACAGAAATGCCTTAACAGACATACATGCGCGCGTGCACACACACACACACACACACACACACACACACACACACACACACATACATACACACACACACACACACACACACACACACATGTGAGCACACGCATGTGCTTCCCCCCTCCCCAGCACACATGCACATATCAAGGGCCAAGGCCAGAGTGTATGGCCAAAGAGGAAACTGAAGGCATGGCAGGAATTACTGGTAGTGATGCAGAGGAAGAGGAGACTCGTCTACAGTCACTGGTGGTGCCAACTTTTATAATCATCGTAGCCTGTTGTATGCCAGTTCCTCAAAGCCTACAGTCAGCCATGTGACCAGGCAATCCTACTCAGCTCCTGATATATCATTGGAATCTATGTCAGAGAGACATTTGCCTCTGTGCATTTAACTGTTGATAATAGCCCAGATAAGGAATCTCAACCTACGTGCCCATCAATGGATGGACAAGTGGATAAAGAAAAGGTATAATGTTATATTTTATATTGTAACCATGTATATGTGTCTGTCTTACTCAGCCATAAAATATGAATGGATATTTGGCATTTATAGAAACATAAATGGAGCTGGACACCATCGTTGTTGGGGAAGGGACTTAAAAGTTAGTTACAGGGAGGAGGAATAACTTCCCATGGTCTGCAGTACCTTAGCAGTATAACTCAGTTGACAATATTTAGTATTTAACAAGAGTAAAAAGGATCTTAACTGTTCCTAGTACAATGTCCAGGGAGACACTTATGCTACCAACTATGATTTAATCATACACATTGTGTCCATGTATTTTAATGTCACACTGTATCCTCAGAGTATGTATAGTAGAATGAGTAAGTTAACAGTAAAGTGTTGCAGAGAAAGAGTGGCCTTTCCACCTCTTCTTCCTCCATGTTCCCTGAGCTGTACACACATAGTCTTTAAAGCTGGGTTCCCATGATGTGTTGGTCTCTGCATGGTGGCCATATGTTCTTTTCTGTAGTGATCTCCAGAAAGTGATGTAATGTGATTTCAGTAAAAAAAAAAAAAAAAATGAAGTAGAAAATAACGGAATGAGTTGTTCCCAATGGATCATTGTTTAAGCTTAGCTTGACACTTACACTTAACTTGACACTAGTTTATCTTAGGAAAGTCTATGAGAATCTTGTCTTCCATGAAAGAAAAACAGAAAATCACCTCTCAGAAAGGTGGTCAGTAATTAGAAGTGAAACCTTCTCACTCTTCAAAGATAGCACAGTGAGAAATGAAGAAAGGGGCTTCATGCAGTTCTTTCTTTATTCAGAAAGGAGGCTAGCCATGTGTGAGTTCACATTACTGCTTTTGTTTCCTTGTCTTGCTTCCTCTATCAATAGAGTAGTTCTTTTCTCTGGTTCTCCTCCACCTCCGCTCTGCTTTGTCTTTCCTTCTGAGTAGATGACTCATGCATGACCATGCCTCTGTGCTGTGCTCCATGTGTTGACTAGCTCATAGGATTTTCTGCTGTGCTCCATGTGTTGACTAGTTCATATGATTTTCTGCTGTGCTTCATGTGTTGACTAGCTCATAGGATTTTCTGCTGTGCTCCATGTGTTGACTAGCTCATAGGATTTTCTGCTGTGCTCCATGTGTTGACTAGTTCATATGATTTTCTGCTGTGCTCCATGTGTTGACTAGCTCATAGGATTTTCTGCTGTGCTCCATGTGTTGACTAGCTCATAGGATTTTCTGCTGTGCTCCATGTGTTGACTAGCTCATATGATTGGTTGTGACTGTAGTGGAGCTGTGACATGTGTGATGAAATGCTTTCCTTCCTGCACTTTTCAGGGAAACTCTCAGTGACATGCTTCTTCCCAGTGACAGGGACTAGCCCCGTCATTTACTACGACCTTCTCTCCTTGCTTACAAATACAGTCTGTCATATCCCTTCCCTGCGTGAATGCTTCAGCTCATGGAATGGTGTCTCACTCCATGGCTTCTTGAGTCTATTTTTAAAACTGCCTATAAGTCACATATACAAGATCATGTACTCAAAGTAATCTTTCCATGATTTTAATTTTGCCACCAGAACATATTGGAGACAGCATAATAAATTTTTATAGTAAATATGGCTGTAGAACCAGTGTATCGTTGGGTTTCGTGTGGTGTGGTCTTCTTTTTGGGGACACGTAGGAATACGTGAGGCTGATGATACTTTGATTAGCAATGCCTTGACTAAGCTCTCGTGTGGCCTTCTGAGAACATGTTTAGCGTCTTCTCTTTTATTCTGAAAATCAGAACATTTATCAATTGGTAATACTTTCAATGACAAGGGCTGTTGATAGTGCCTTCTTACATACAGAAAGTTGTAGTTTGTCTTTATAAATCTGGGGCATGAGGATTTTGAGTTGGATTCAAATCATTGGACCAAAAAATAATCAGACATTTTCCTCCTGGGGGAGAGGGCTCTTTTCATTTCCCCTCAGGCCTAGCATGTTTTCCTTTTGTCTCCATACATCACATGGTAACAGCTTTAGGAATCCTATCAAATGGGGGGAAAGAGCAAGGCTTTGGAGCTAGAGGGATCCAGTGCTTGTGAGTACACATTGCTCTTGAGAGTCAGTTCCAAGCACCCGTGGTGGAATCACCTGTAACTGTAGGAATGTCTCTTGCCTCTGACCTCTGTAGGCACTGCACTTGAGTACATAGGCACACACATACATCGTTAAACTAAATCTTCTTACAAAGAGTGCAGTTATAGAACTGCTAACTTCTGCTCTAATGTTCCCTGCATTCCTTTTCTGACTACGGGTCTCTGGAGTATCAAATGCCATCCTAGGGGCTGGAGGGGCTAGGCAAGGTGCCATCTACTTTCTGTCCGTCCTCAGGGACAAGAAAGAGGAAACTGACAATAGCTATTGATTGGCCTACCAACAGTGTCTGTGAGTTCTTCCTACAATATACATTCCTATGGTCATTCCTAGAAAGAAACTGTTTACAAAGTGGATTTTGCTGTCAACCTTGCTTTGACCCAAATCAAAGTTTTTTTCCTATGCCTTCTGACTTTGAGTGTCTCTGCCCCTCTTTCCTCAGAAGTGAAAAGGAATGGTGACGTTAGGACTTCTGTATGAATTGTATGAACACCCTCAGGTTGGCATGAGGACAGTCAGTGGTTGTCATCACCAGAGCCAGTGCCATGCTCAATGCAGAAAGGTTGACCAGCCAACAGGATTCTCACTTTAAACAAAGTAGTTTGGGAATGCAGCACTTGAAGCAGATGTATATACCCTTAATCTGACTCGAAAAGTGCCTGAAAGATACATAGTCTTAACAGCATTTGCCTTCCTTTGTTTGGAAAGCCCTATGTGGTGTGCTCTTGTGCACATACAAAGCGCTGTAGGGCTTATCCAGAGTCCTCCTGTATGGCAGCAGCATGCTGAAAAGCACATTTGACTAGAATGTATCAAATCAGGAAGCTGTAATTTTCAGTATGTCTGCGCAACAGTTCTAGACACGTTATTTGGACAGAAATAGCATGTTTGGGGCTAGGATAAAATAAATGCCTCTGCAGTATTTTCAGTGATTAGAAAATAAAATATTATAGCACAG
Organism: Micromys minutus; assembly: GCF_963924665.1. NCBI lineage: Eukaryota > Metazoa > Chordata > Mammalia > Rodentia > Muridae > Micromys > Micromys minutus. The sequence goes on from NC_137983.1 coordinate 4,265,632, forward strand.
AAGAGATGGGGGAGGGGAAGAAGGGGGCTATCTGACCTTAGATGCCATTTCTTAAACAACTAGTCACAAGAGAAATGGTGTGGAATGAGAAAAGCACCAGAAAGCAATTCCATGTGCTGCGAGCCTCATCTCGTTTCCTGGTAGCCACTCTTCATACCCTTGAGACTAAGAATTGGCTGATCCTAGAAGAAAAGCAGTAGAAACCCAGAATAAATGAATTGTCTGACAGGGGACTCGTAGGTGGATTCAGCCTGCAGAGCTATCTGGTTAAGCTCCTTATGCCCAGACCCTGTTGAGCATGTGCGTTTCAGATGCATGTACTTGTATCTAGTACATTTCTTCAGAATCTATAATAAACACTAATGAAAATTCTAGATTAATTTCTGAAGTGAATAAATGAGTCAGCTGTCATCTACAGAAGTAATTTGTCAGCTTGGGATAAAGTCAAATATTAAAAAACATATTATGTTGTATATAAAAACATACTAGGTGTGCTGCAGTTGTAAACTGTACTGACCACACTTTTCTGATTTTGCCTTTAGAAAACTCGTTATGAAATTTATGTCAGCGTTCTGAAAGAAGGGGGCAAGGAGCTCCTGAGTACCGAGGGAAACGAGCCAGTAGGGCTGAAGAAGTCACATTCAAGTCCTTCCCTGAACCCAGATACATCTCCAGTCACTGCCAAGGTGAAGCGCAACGTGTCAGAGAGAAAGGACCACCGGCCGGAAACACCCGGCATTAAGCAAAAAGTTACTTAGAACCCATCTGCGGCCAGGAAGTGCTGGTCATGGAGCAAAATAGGGTTTTTCAAGATCTTTCTGGTAATCCGTGATTATATTTAAAAAAACAGTCTGTGAGTAAACGGTGCATTAGTAACCTTTTATATTGTATATTTTTGTTAGTTTCTGTACAGGTGTCTTTGCTCTTGAGTTCCTTGCTTTGATGATTTGGGCGACTTCCTAACTAATGCACCTTTTGTGAGGAGGAAAGGGTTACCAACCCTTCCTCCTTCTGCCTCCTCTAATTTGCACTTCTTCACACTTCTTTTCTGTATTCCTGATCAACTGTTGTACTTTTTTTTAGGTTTAAATTTTTAATCCATTGTGAAACACATAACTGGACAAGCTTTGTGCTTTAGTAAATCCTAGACTTTACATGTGCAATCCCGCCCAGTCACGGAGGTGAGGTTGAAAGTTCATAGTTGCTCACATAACAATGGCCGTGCTGGGAGTCAAGGCGTCCCAAGACGGGACACTTCAGCATTCATCCTGGCACCTGTTGTTGGTGCTGGGCACAGGACAAAACGGGAGCAAGAGGATGACAGGACTGGAGACCGTAGGGAGGCACAGGAGTTTGTCTCAGGTGTGCGTCCCATGCCAGCCATGCGAGGAAATTCAGAAGTGAAGTCACCTCCTTTGAAGGGAGGCTGAGGATGGGTTGATATAAAGCCACCTTTGTTGTGTCAAGGCTGGTGGCAGTCATCGGCTCTTCCAGGACTGCAGCAGTAGGACGTATGGTCTTCTGTAGGACTGTTACCTCACTCCCATGGGATCTAGACTAGGATCAAAATCATCTCTGTGATTGATAGCTTTCCATCCAGGAATAGGTTCGTTTTTACATAGATGTGCAGGCATAGATCACGTCCTGGTTGAGACGAAACAGTGTTGAAAATGAGTACCACCCCTCCCCCCTCGTTATTTTTTTCTATATCAGGACAAATAAGGAGCAGCACAGTGGCCCATTGTTCTGCAGCATCAGTGCCTGAGGATGGAGATCCGATGGTGTCCGTGCAGCTTCTTAGCTCAGTCTCATCTCCATCTCTGTAGCCGCCCTGCTGTGTCACTAGGAAGTTGCTCCTGGGATTCTTCAATCTTATTTTTCCTGTATTCAAAATGGTTTCACCTTGCAGTCAAAACAGTCCCTTTAAAATTTAAAGTGTTGAGTAGAATATGGTCTGTAGAGGAAGAGAAAGGCATAAAAGGTGAGCTTCCTCTGTGGCTGAACACTCTCTAGTTTCCAGCCTTGAAGCTGTATTCTCTGAAACTACTATCTTCCCATCAAACGATCTTCAGAATTAACAGGTTGACATTTAAATATTCTTTATCCTCATTTAATATCTTCTCTCTTTCTACTTGGTTAGTTAAAGGTACTATGACCAGAGAATCGGCTGCTCTTGCATGAATAGCATGATTCTAGTAAGTTAGAGGAAGCCTGTTAAAAACAATCCTAGTTTCTAGAGACATCTCATTAGGATGTACAGCGTTAGTCACAGGACTGAGGGTTAGCCTGTACTTCTTTCTCCTCTGTATATGCCCACCTTGCTGTGCCCAAGAACAGTAACACTTTTCTCCAATACGGTAGCTGCTTGCTTCATGGCGTTTCACCATACTATTGGAAAAACTTCCTTAAACTTCTGTCGAGTTTAAGTAAAGGCAGTGATTTAACTTATAGTTTAGAACCATGAAGCAAATATAGTAGTTCACATTGTGGTTCCGTATACCAGAACTATTTCATAGCTTCCTAGTATTTCCCAAGCAAGTTGCCTTTCTTCTAGAAGGTGAACTATCACTGTTTGCTTTTTGCCTAAGTATTTGTAATCCCTGAAGGGAAAGGTACCAAGACCTTTGTGTCTTGAGCATCATCTTTGAGCATCAGTAGCTGAAGAACAGTTAACATGTCTAAATATGTTTGTCCACAGTGTGTGTTTGTATGTATAGAATGTTTGTGTGTACTTACATAGAATATCTAATATACATTAAATGGTACCTTGCTACAGAGTTTCTGACATGGAGAATTGTCTGGAAACACCCTTAGCATTAGCTCTGCTACTGTCCCTGTTCTGGGACTCGCCAGTGTTGGTTCCAGAGCTTCTGGACATGCTTATAGATAATCAGATGACAATGGCACTTTTAAAGCTGTGGACTATTATGTCTGCATTATTTATCTTGAAAAATAACCGAAGCATTCTTTTGTGAGTCAGAATCCCAGCCTGCCCTAGAGTAATGCTGTCTATCTTTGGAGGATAGGCTAAAAATGTGTCTTCCCTGAGGCCTCTGGAAGAATGCTGCATTCTCTGATCTGATGGGACTCTGGGGGTCTGGCCCATAGCCAACCCCATTTCTCCCATAGTATTGAGTCCTATGAAATGGAAGGTGTTCCTTTGCTCAGCTGCTCTAAGCCTGTTGCCCAGTGCACGGTACGGGGAGATCTTGTCCCACTCCTTCCCATGGTACTTCATCCGGTCCCACCTATACCTACTGTCATCTCTACCTCAGTGCCCTGGAGTCCTGGAATTCCTCTCCAAATGATAAAGCATTATCTATCTTACAATAATACCTTAAAAATGATTCTAAGTATTGAAAATATCAACAAGTCATCAAAAGACTTTGATGATAGCCTCGTTGTAAAGCTGACCATTGAAGTACCTCTAGTATAAAATCTGTATGTATCTTGGCCCTCACCCCTACCTCACATGCTGGCTTCTAAAAAATATTTACCAGGGACCCAGTTTTTAAAATTCTACTCAGAATCCTTGTTTTATTGGTATATCATTAGCATTTTGGAAAATGTACTTCTAAAAGTATATATGATTTATCTAACTCTCAGCAATGTCTAAGTGATGTGTTACTTACATGTGTTTCCATTAAACCCAGTGAAACCAGCATGTGGGAGAGTCCTCTGGTAGAAATAGTTCATAGGCTACATGTAACTTCTTGAAATTGCTCTTATATGGAGCCATTTTCTCATGCAACAGTTGTGTGACATGTATGATGCTCTGTGCCCCTCCATTTTTTTTTTCCCTTCATCCTGAAGGTGAGAACTCTTTCCAAGGCAAATGTAATGTGAGGGAGTTAATTCTGGAAGAGGAAAACCTGCTGGTTGTCAAGGCCCAGCTAAGGTTGGGTTATAATCTACTTGGGAAACTGAGAACAGGAAAGTACACTGGTTCTTTTTTACCTTCTTCCTCTTTCTGATATAAAGAACAAGGATAAAAGATCATGCTCTGAAACAAGGAAGGAAGGACCGCCCTGAGATGCTCATCATCTGCCTTTTTGATTAGAAGTCAATTTTCAGTTGTCTTCCCACAGAAGAGAGAACTTAGATGAAATTAGCTGTACATGGAATTTTAATTCTTGGCTTTTTTCTTTTTTCTGTTAGTCATTAGTTAAACCTTGCTTAACATTGGGTTTCTTAGTTCTGAACATCTACATTTTTGTGATTTAGCTATTATGGATCAAAGATTTTTTTTTTCACATCAGCAGCCACCTTCCTGGTTTTAGTAGAAAATGATACCATTGTAGGTCCAATAGCCGTGTATTTACCTGGTAAAGCTCACACTAGAGCCAAAGCAGTAGCATCAGTTAAACGTAGACTGTGGTTCAAGAATGATAATGCATCTTGGGGTCTGAAATATATCTGTTCTTCTTTCAGAGCATCTGGGTCACTCAGACAGAAACAGACCAGTCAGTTTGTTTGGTAGGCAGAGGCAGACTGCTGGTGAACCAGCAGAAGTCTCATCACCCATTTGACATGTACTGTCATCATGCTATCCCCAGGACTTTATCAATCCACTTAAACTAATCCCTGACATAGTAGAGAGGTACTTTATCACTGCACTTCCTTTCGGTCCCCCTTTCCATCCCTCACACCTAACAGGACTAATGCCCGAGGTCCCTCTCATTCTGTATCTATAGTGGGCTCATTGCATGTGGAGAGAACGGCGGTAAACAGTTGACTCTGCATGGCAGTTTGCTAGCTTGTATGCAAGAGCAAGGAGCAAGGAATACAGCAAGTTCCTTATACATACAGTAGGTTTCCTTAGGCCTTGTGGACACATCCTTTGTAATGTATATGTATATCTGTTGTATTGAAGCATTTGGGGGAAATACTTGTATAGAAAGTAAATGTCAAAGGAAATGCTTTCTGTCACCTGCCAATGTTGTAATTGTGGGTATTTATAGTTGTATGTATGTATGTGCATCAATGTGTAGACTGTGTATCAGTATATAGTATATGTATGTTGAAATTATTTTTGTCTTTTAACGAGTATAATATGAAAAGACAGTTTAAAAACCTCATAGGAATGATTATATAGCACAGTTGTTGAGAGTTCATATAGTGGTATCATTTTATTAAACTTAAATTCAAATGATATTTTGATTAAATTTTTTAGTAAGACTTTACACTAGAAAATTCCATCTTTGAGCTTTGAATTAGCAGGGCAGAAATGACTTTCAACTAAATTTGTGAGTCTATTAAAGTGTAGTGTGCAATACAGTGAGAAATCTTTATAATTTGGGAAATACAGAAGAAGTTGAGGGGAAAGCTAGCCTGTGCAGTCTTAGCAACTTTAGTATTAAGAGCACTTCAAAATAAAGTTGAGCTGATAATTTAGGGCTTATTACAAAAGGTGATGCTTTGAAGCTCACGTTCTTTATTGTTGTAATTAGTCCAGCAAAACACACAGCTTTCTGAAGACTAAGAACGTACCCAGTGGACCTTTCATGTACTGGTGTATATTTTAGAGTAGATCACTCTCCTGGTGCCGCATCTTTACCCTGTTTGATATAAAAGAATATCACAGATACTGAAGTCTATCAGGGCATCCCGAGATCGGGTACTGTATTCCAGGTTTTGCAGTTGCACAAATTAACAGCTAGTATTGTACGTAAAAGGACTTTAGGAACAGGTTAGACTTTATTTAATATTTTTATACTTCAGTCTCTTTTTCCTGACTCTCCCCAAAGAAGAGCCACTGGCCTTAGTTGTTTAATGTCATTGCTTATATTACAAAGTGTAAATAGTAACTAAAGTTTTATTAACCAGCATGTTTGGTATATTTAAAGCAGCGACCGAGTGTGTTTGAGTGTGTGATGGGGTGCAGTGTCTGTTTAAACACACTGCCTCATGTCTTCATGTCTGAGTCAGAGAATTGGAAGTGTGGGCTCTGAGACTCAGCTTCCGCTCCAGGTCATAGTCCTGGATTGCCAATTACACTTGAGTTTAGTTTTTAGTAACTTCTCGGTCTCAAACTATTTTTTATAAATTATATTTCCCAATTTGGTCTTATGCGTGGTGGGCTGGCTCTGTGGATAATCAGCAGGGCTTCTGAAAGAATAGTTCCTTTAAGGAATTACTTGGGATCTGCAGAAAACAGCCTTTGATTCAGAAGCTGAGTAATAGAACTAAGGTATATTTTAGGTCATAGCTACTTGAAAAGTTTGAATTTTAATATGAAGCCATGAAAGTTGTAAAGCCAAGTAATCATTTGACATGGATAATAATATTCACACTAGAGAGTATATATGCACATTGAATTTTTATGTTGTTAAGATACTTTTTAAGCTTTAGGAATAAGAGTAATTAGACCAAATTAAAGTGAAGGGGTGAGCTGACTGTTTTCCACTTGGGGTTAGTCATGTATTATTAAATCTTCTCCTGGGAGATCCAAAACTTATTAACTTTTCTTTAGGTATTTAAGGAGAAAATCGATAAGCCTAGAATCTCATCTGCACACACACACACAGCAGAGAGAGAGAGTTTTAAGCTATACTAATGTATGGCATTAAGACACCAAGGGCCAGAGTATTCTACGGGTGATGAACAGAGGCAGTGGAGACTGTCACAGAGGTGTTTCAAGAACCAGAGGAATTGATGGAGTGCTGGCGTCTGACTCTGAGAAGGGGGAGGGACCGATGCTGTGTCCTTCTAGTGGATACCAACTTGAAGGCATTCTTGTGACCCACAGGCAGTGACTCCAGAATCCCCCACTAGTGCTCTGAAAAATCATTCCTTCCAGGGCAGTGTAAACAGAGAAGCCATATTCCCTGTGGTTTGCCTGCCCTGGCTTCTCAGCTGTAGATGAAATAGATTGCCCTGGGGTGTGCTAAACAGCTGAGCCCTTGTGCACAGTCCAAGATCTTCAGGACGGCACTAGGCAGGGGAGAGGTCAGCTCTAACTGGCCATAGTATGAAAATAAGCACTGTTGACTTCAGTTCGGAGACAGTGGTGACTGGAGAGAACTTTGGAGTTTCACTTAGTTTCCCCATCGTCTGTATCAGTCTTTGATCACACCCTCAAGTTCCAGCCTCCAGATTCAATGAAGGATCACATAGCAGGTCTGAGGCTCACTGCTCTGAGCCCTTAGCCCAGGGCAGTGGAGAGCAGGGCGATCTCCCCTCGCTACAGCTTCTCCTTGGCCTTCTTCTCCACTTGGGCTTCTGCTCAGCAGCAGGTATATTCTGGGTTCCAGGTTCCTTAGGAATCCAGCTGTCCCAGTGGCTTGACCCTGTTTAGGCAAGATATCAGTTCTGAGGGTGACCCAGTCATGAAGCAAGATAATGGGACAAGATCCGCAGTCTGAAGCAAGACTGCGTTTTGTCTTCTCAAGAAAGAGATGGGCACATTGAGTTCTGTTCAGTATCAGACGATATCTTTCCCTTTGCTTCCAGACTTCCAGAAATGGATAATGCTTTCATTTCTGTGGGAAGGGTCAAGAAACACAAAACCGCTCAGCAGTGCTTGGCTCCCTGAGAGTTGTTGAGCAAAGGCCAGCATGCCTCCCTGCCCTGGCAGTCTCTTCCACCTCGAGGTTTTGGAATTCAATTCTGGAACATTACACAAGAAATTTACACAAGAACCCGTGTTGTCAGCCTTGGTTACCGTGGGATGTACAGAAAGGTGACAGTCTATCTTTTAAGAGAAACAGGAGCTGGGCCTTAGCAGCCAATGACCAGTTTTTATCTAAATATAAACTGTGGCTCCAAATGATTGCCCATGCATAGCATTCCTTCACCTTCCAAGTTTTCTCCATCTTTTCCATATCACCACAGTTCGGTGGCATATGCCCCTGCCAATTGTGAAAGTAATTAGTGACAAATACCCCTCTCCCCTTTTCAGTGGCCAAACTGTCAGCAGACCTGGAAAAGCTAGTGTACCACACCACACACTGAAAACCTGTTCCTTATCACGCACCAGACTCAAGAAATGCCATCTCGGACGGTGGCATTCAAGGTGGTAGTCGTTTGAATGGAACAGTGATCTATGGGGACACTGTTAAAGTGTTTAAAGACTATTTTGAAAATTAAGTTTACATTTTACAACTGCTTTATTTTTATTGAGATAATTGTATATAAATATGACCCTCTTTCACTGTTATTAAAGTAATCCTAGACCTTGTAGACAAGTGGGTCAACTGATATGTATAGAAGCTGTGCTGCAGATAATACCTTTCTCTCTTGTGTATATGGTCATGAATATAGCTGTCCCTGTGTTTTTATAAGTTGAGGGTATTTTGTTGTTTTATGACAACAAAATTTATTGCATTTGAAATGGTTTTTATGTAATAGAAATCATGAGAACAGTGAAGGATTATAATATGGTATATGTAAATGTATAAAATTTAGAAAGAAATAAATACAACAGATTTCAATCATTTTGGGAGAAAGTTTTTATTTGCTTCTCTATTCGAGTTAAATAAGGACTTTAATATTAAATAGTACTACACCCTGTAACATTCATAACAAGACAGGCATGGGGGCTGGGGACATGGCTCAGTAGGTGAGAGCACCTGCTGTGCAACCATGAGAACCTTGGATGTGGACCCTACTCCTTGGTAAAATGCAGACCAGAGCCATGCATGTGCGCAGTACCCAGCGCTAATGTGGTCTGAGACAAGAAAATCACTGGGAGGTGTTGGCTGCCAGCCTAGATCTCGGATCAAGGAGAGACTCTGTCTCAAAGAAATCAAGCAGAGTATTTGACATCCTCCTCTGATGCTTATGTGTGGACAAAGGCATATACACACGCAGCCAGGCATGGCAGCACACATCTGCAAGCTGAGCATTGAAGAGGCAGAGATACACACATCTGCTCAGTGGTTAGCCACTCTAGCCAAATTGGTGAGCTTTCAGGCTCAGTGAGAGAAGAACCCTTTTAAAAAAGTAAAGTAGAAAACTGGAAGAAACACATGGAGACCTAAGAACTCCAAGATAAAAGACTTGGCCTATGAAGTTCAGTGAATTGCTGTGCACTCAGATAATTGATACTAATTAGCCTCCGTGAATGTCTATGGAGATTGATGTCAGCCCAAAGACCTAACTAGACAAGTTAAAGACCCAGCAACCTGCTGTATCAGTGGGAAGTTAGAGCAAGGGGGATGGGAGGATTCAAGAATTCCCCAGAATTCCCCTCAATTCTTGAGGCAAATTCAAGAATTGTTTGTGCTTTTCCAGTGATGGTTCATTAAAGCAAGTGGACCATGTAGTTAATCTGTCCTAAAATACAGATGCTCATCTGCAAGGCATTGCTCCTCTGTGGCTACCACGCACCTTTGTGGTCTCTAAGAAAGCCTACTGTGAAAATTGATGTCTGTTGATTTAGCGAATGAGATTCCACCTCAACTTCTGAGTGTTGGGAACAATGTTGCAGCAGGCAGTGTAGATGCTCTGAAATTATATGACTGGTTGAGACAAACAAAAGCACCTTGGCGAGGTCAAGCCTTCTATGACGTGCATCTATAGAAATAAAACATTATCGAGAAAATGGAGGGGCTGGGCCTCTGTGTCCCCAGGTTTCTGTTTCATGTCTTTGTTTGGAGGATGGAGCTCAGACACAAGTCTCTCCTTGCCTGGGTGTCTGTCCCCCTGTGACAGTTCTGTGTGTGTTGCCTTGATCACTGTGTTGGACAGCTAATAACAGCAGAACCATGGGGGCTGCAAAGATCATTTCATGAACATTCCTAAGAGGAAACTAAAACCCAGGCCTCATTAATACACCAATACACCGTACAGAGCAAGTAGAATTTCAGGTGCATCTCTACATTCATTTCTTTGCAATGTTGTTGGAAAAGACACCCGGAGGGAGAGGTGAATCACTGTCAGATCCTAAGGACATGTTAACCAAGAACAAAATTTTGTTAGGAACAAAGAAAACAACGTTTACTTGCAATTAATTGGAACTGAAACTCGGGAAAACATGGAGTCAAGCAGCCTTGAATTTTGCTTCAAGATTTAATAATATGGTGGCTATGTTTGGAATTTTAAACCACAAGGGGCTTAGAGGTTTTGGCCAGTCCTGAAAAGTTTAGCTATTTTGTTAACTAAAGTATTAGACTTGGTTTTAGTTGCTAGAAAGTGTGGGGAAGGATGACAGATGTTAAGGATGCACTAAAGGCTAGTTTACATGTAAGCATGCACATATCTGCAGCCCAGTCCAAGGGTGTTCCCACAAATCTTTCTGCAATCTGATTAACATGGCTCCCCAACGATTACTTCCTTGCTCTAATGCTACTCTATTTTGCTTCTCTTCCTTGACAGTGATAAGCATGAAGAAATATTAGAGAAGAATATGTAAAATTCTATGGCTGGGGGATAGCTGAGGCAGTAAAGCACTTGACTCACAAATAGAGAGATCTGAGTTCAAATCCTTAGAACCATGTAAGGTGTTGAATGTCCCCTAGCAGTGAGATGTACCTGATCCTGCGTTCATGGTAATGTTCCAGGAGGATTAAGGGGTATAGCTTTATTGGAGAAAGTATATCATGAGGGTGAGGAGCAGGCTTTGAGAGTAGATTGCCTCGCCCTGCTTTGAACTTTTGATGGAAATGTGACCTCTGAGCTTCCTGTTCTTGCCACTATGCCTGAGGTTGCTGGCATGCCTCCCTGCTATGCTGCACTCTTATTCCTATGGAAGCATAAGCCAAAATAAATTCATAAGTGGCTTTTGGCTGTGGTCTTTTATCACAGCATTTGGAAAGCATCTAATGAAGCCTGAAATATGTCTGTATCTGTGATCCCAGCATTGTAAAGACAGAAACAAATAGATCCCTGAAGCCCAACTGATAGCCTGTGTAACCTAATTGGCATGCTCCAATAGAACGTAGCAGGGAAGTTGACAGTGTTCTTGAAGGTAGTCACTCATCATCCATGTGTACACACATATATGTGCACTCACAGGGAAGTAGATGCACACACACACACACACACACACACACACACACACAGATGCTGGCATACGTATAGTAGTAGTTGTCTATGTTGTACGCTGGTAAACTTGAATCTCACTCTGGGCATATCTTTTCACAGATAGCAGGCAGCAATTATTAGAAGTCAGGATGCACTTCAACGAGGAAAGATTAGACATAAGTAGTAAACAATCGTGGTTTTAAGGGAGTCCACAGCATCTTTAATGAAGTACACGGGGGTAAGATGAGAAGTATCCACACTCACGCTGTCAGCGGGCATGCAGCCACTTAAACAGCACTAATTGAAGGATCCACAACAACTTGGAGATGCATCTCAGTGTCCTGCCATGAAGCTTGCCTTTGGACCCATCTGTTCAACATTTAATAATTTTGCAGAAGCTACAGGGGTGAGTTATGAAAAATGGGTATGTGATAAAGCTGAGGCAGTATGATTATACTAAATGACAGAATCGGGATTCAAAAGGAACTCATCAGGCAAAGAAGTGGGTCAGATTAACAATGCAATGTGGAAGAGCTGGACTTACTCTTGGTTTAAAAAGATAAATGCACAAGGGCAAGTAGGACTTTCATCGGATAGTGACTACACACGACAAAAACTCTCCAATTGCCAACTGCAGAAAATTCGATGAAAACTCAATGATGCCGCCACCAAAAATGTTTGGGCTGCATTTGTGAGCTTGGTTTCTAAAGCCAAGGTGAGCCTGATGTCATTGGCACCAGCGAGGATACATGGAGGAGTCAACTATCTACAACCTGGCATGTTCACACGGCACAGTGTGTAAAAGTAGTAGCTAGATGTCAAGAGCTGTGAGCCAGGAACTAGAGAAGGATGTGAACGGCAGTAGTCAGTCCATGACAGATGAGACAAGGCTGGTTTAAACGCTGAAATGAGCTGGGACCATCAGGCCACTCCAGCCAGGGAAACAAGCTAACTGCAAATCTTCAAATCTCTCTCCATTGCCCCAAGCCCAGTGCCCAAGCCTTTGCCCAGGGACCCCAGTGTAGGAGCTAGAGAAAGGACTGAAGGAGCTGAAAAGGGTTTGCAAGAAAAGATAGAAGAAATGGATACCTCAATAAAATGAAATGTTAAATCTAAAAATGCCCAGGTACAAAGCATCCAGGAAATCTAGGACACTATGAAAAGACCAAATCTAAGAATAGTAGGACTAGAGAAAGAAAAGAAAACCCAGGTCAAAGGCACAATATCATAGAAGAAAATACCTCTAACCCTAAAGAAGGAAATGCTTATAAAGCAACAAGGATACAGAACTTGGTCCTTTATAAGCAAATAGACTAGACCAGCCAGGAAAGAGAGTCCCCCTTTCACAAAATAAAACAGTAAATATTCAGAACAAAGAGAGCTCTAAGAGAAAAAGACCAAGTAACATATAAAGGAAGACCTATTAGACCTATTAGAATAATGCATGCCTTTTCAATGAAGACTCTAAAAACCAAAAAAAAAAAAAAAAAAAAGAAGAAGAAGAAGAAGCCTAGACTATTGTGCCTAGCAAAGCTTTCAATCAAAACAGATGGAAAAATAAGACTTTCAATGATAAAACCAGAATTATCCATATTTGTCTACATACCTTAACATCAAGTATAGGCATCATGTCAGAGTAGAAAGGATGGAAAAAATATTTTAAGAAAATGGACCTAAGAATCAACATGGTGTAGCCATTTTAATATTTGACAAATTATACACCAAAAGAGATAAGGGAGGACACTACATACTCATCAGAGGAAAAACAAATCCAACAAAAGGACATTGAAATTCTTAACATCTATGCTCTAAACACAAGGGCACCCAAGTTTGTTAAAGTTAGACTACTTACAGCAGATTAAATCACATAGTATCACATACTGGCAGTGGGAGACTTCAATACTCCTCGCTCCCACTCTTGTCAGTAAACAGGCCACCCACACAAAGCCTAGAAGGAGAAATAAGGGGAGCTAATTGAGGTTATAAACCAGATGGGCCTAACAGGTATTTACAAAACATTTCACCCAGACACAAAAGAATATACTGTCTTGTCAACACCTCATGGAACTTTCTCCAAAATTGACCACTGTCGCTACCGTCTCCGACCAGCAGAAAAGGATCGACAACACAAAGCGTTCTTCTCAAAGTGGTTTATTCAGGAACCTTACAGCATGTCCATGGAGATCTTTCTGTCTCTTTCTGTCTCTGTATGTTTCTTTTTTTGTTTCCCTTTCCCACAAGTGCAGTCCCTTTTATCCTCTCTCAACTCCACCTCCTCAGTCCATGTTGCATGGCTGCAGTTCATAGGTCCGCGTCATCTGGCCTGATCTCGAGTCATGGGTGCACCTGCACAGCTCGCACAGTGGAAGTGGCTAATCTCGGGGGCAGGAGGAAGTCAGGTGCTAGTCACAAGACTTGGCAGGAGTCTCAAGCATCATCTTGGGACTGCCACCACACCCGCTCTCCACAGACCACAGACTGGAAAAAAACACAAGTCTCAAGAGATCCAAGAAAACTGAAGAAATACCTCCTTGCATCCTGTCTGACCACCGGCAATTAACATGGATACTAACAACAATAACAAAGCTCACAAGTTCAAGAAAACTATTGAATGAAAAATGAGTCAAGACAGATATTAGGAAAAAATTAAAGGCTTTTATAAAACTGTATGAAAAATGGATCCACAAAATACCCAAACTTATGGGACACAATGAAAGCGATTCTAAAATGGGAGCTCATAGCACTAAGTGCCACATAAAAATATTGTGGATATGTCACACTAGTAACTTAACAGCACACCTGGAGTATCGAGAACAAAGAAAAACAAGCACACAGCAAGAAATAAACTCAGAGTTGAAAGCCTTAAAATAGAAATAACAAAACCAATACACAAAATTAAGGAAACAGAGTTGGTTCTATGAGAAAAATCAATGACTGACAAACCATTATCCAAATTAACTAAAGGGTATAGAAAGAATATCCAAATTAACAAGGTTAGAAACCAACAGTGGGACATAACAGACACTGAGGAAATCCAGACTATCACAAGTCTGCCTCTATATACAAATGACAAATGGACTGGGAAGAAATCAAGGAAACAACATTTTCACAATAGCTTCAGAGCATATAAAATATATATATTGGTAACTCTAACCAAGCAATTAAAAGACTTGTATGACAAAACATCAAGTCACTAAAGAAACTGAAGTATCAGAAGATGGAAAGAGGGAGATCCAGGAACATAGGCCTGGTGAGAAGGCATTCTGAGTAGCCAGGGAGCAGAGAGATCTCTGCTGAGCATGCAGAAAGTGTGCCCCCCTCCACCAACTGATTCAGAGGAGCAGGAACACTGCTTCCAAGTGGTGTGTTTCCAGCCGGCAGCCCTTGGGTGCACATCAGGCGCTCAGGCCATCTGACACCAGGAATAGCAGAGATCCAGGGACACAGACCTAGTGAGACTGTGCTCCGAGTAGCTAAGTAACTGGGGAACAGAGAGGTCTGTGCCAAGCTCCCAGAAAGAGTGCCCCACACCCCGCTTGGTTCAGGGAAGCAGGAAACCTGCTTTGGGCTGTCTGTTATCAGCCCGCAGCCCATGCATACAGAAGTTACACTCAGGCCATCTGCCACCAGGAACACAGGCCAGGTACAAGGGAGAGGGGAGAACCAATCACTGACAACAAGACCACGTATAAACACAAACAACAAGATGGCAAGAGGAAAGCAAAAGAACGTACCCCAGGGAAACCAAGACAACCTGGCAACACCAGAACCGAGCTCTCCCATCACAGCAAACAGTGGAATGCCAAACACTCCCCAAAAAGAAGACTCAGACCTGAAATCATACCTCAAGATGTTAATAGAGATCCTTAAACAAGAACGGGAGGAAAAGCATAAAGAATTAGAAGCTTTTAAAGAGAAAACAAGAAAAACACTCAAAGAACTCAAAGAACTAGAGGAAAACAAAACCAAAGAGATGAATGAATGAAACAAAATCCAGCATTTTGCTACATACAGGAAACTCATCTCAGAGACAAAGATAGACACTATCTCAGAGTAAAAGGTTGGGAAAAAAGCTTCCAAGCAAATGGCCCCAAGAAGCAAGGTGGAGTGGCCATTCTAATATTGAATAAGGTAGATTTTCAACCAAACGTTATCAAAAAAGATAAGAAAAGACACTTTTTACTCATTACAGGGGATATTTGTCAGGTGGCACTCTCAATCCTTAACATATATGCTCCAAATACAAAAGCACCCATGTTCATAAAAGAAAATCTACTAAAGCTCAAAAAATACATTGCACCCCACACAATAATTGTAGGAGACCTCAATATCCCACTCTCACCAATGGACAGATCATGGAAACAGAAACTGAACAAGGACACTGCAAAACTAGCAGAGGTTATGAACCAACTGGAATTAATATATATCTATAGAACATATCATCCTAAAACAAAAGAATACACCTTCTCAGCACCTCACAGCACCTTCTGGAAAATTGACCACATAATTGGTCACAAAAGGAACCTCAATAGATATAAAAAGATGGAAATACTCCCATGCATCCTTTCAGATCACCATGGTCTATGGCTGATCTTTAATAAGAACAAAGACAACAAAAAGCCCATATGCACATGGAAACTAAACAATGCTCTGTTAAAGGATAGCAGGGTCAAAGAAGAAATAAAGAAAGAAATTACAGATCTTGCAAAATTAAGAAAACAAAAACACTACATACCCAAATCTATGGAATGCAGTGACAGCAGCACCAAGAGAAAAACTCATAGCCCTGAGTGCTTCTAAAAAGAAATTGGAGAGAGGATACCCTAGAAACTTGACAGGACAGTTCAAAGCTCTAGAACAAAAGGGAGCAGATATACCCAACAGGAGTAGACAGCAAGAAATGAGCAAATTTAGGGCAGAAATAGACCAAATAAACACAAAAAGAAACATTCAAAGAATCAACAAAACCAAGAGCTGATTCTTTGAGAAAATCAACAAGATTGATAAACCCCTAGCCAGACTAACTAGAGGGCAAGGAGAGAGTATACAAATTAACAAAATCACAAAGGAAAGTGGAGACATAATAACTGAAACTGAGGAAATTCAAGGAATCATCAGATCCTACTATAAAAGCTGGAAAATCTCGAATAAATGGATGAATTCCTACACAGATAAAAGATACTAAAGTTAAACCAGGAACAGGTAAACCATCTAAATAATCCCATAACACCTAAAGAAATAGAAGCAGTCATCAAAAGCCTCTCAACCAAACAAAACCCAGGTCCCGAAGGGATCAGTGCAGAATTTTCTCAGAAAATTATTGCCGACATAATACCAATACTCTCCAAACTATTCCACAAAATAAAATCAGATGTAACACTATCTAACTCAATTTTTGCAGCTACAATAACCACACAAAGACCCTACAAGGAGCGAGAACTTCAGACCAATCTCACTTATAAACATTGATGCAAAAATACTCAACAAAATTCTTACAAACCGAATCCAAGAACACATCAAAACGATCATTCACCATGATCAAGTAGGCTTCATCCCTGGAATGCAGGGATGGTTTAAAATACAGAATCCATCAATGTAATCCACCATATAGTCAAACTCAAACAAAAAAACCACATGGTCATCTCACTAGATGTTGAGAAAGCATTTGACAAAATTCAACACCCCTTCATGATAAAAGTCTTGGAAAGAACAGGAATCCAAGGCCCATAGGTAAACATAATAAAAGCAATATGCAGCAAACCAACAGCCAACATCAAACTTAACGGTGGGAAACTTGAAGCAATCCCACTAAAATCAGGAACTAGACAAGGCTGCCCATGCTACCCCTACCTATTCAACATAGGACTGAAAGTCCTGGCCAGAGCAATTAGACAGCAAAAGGGAATCAAAGTGATAGAAATTGGAAAGGAAGGAGTAAAAACATCACTATTTGAAGATGACACAATAGTGTACTTAAGTGACCCCAAAAATTCCACCAGAGAACTCCTACAGCTGATAAACAAGTTCAGCAAAGTGATTGGATATAAAATTAACTCAAGCAAATTAGTAGCTTTCCTCTACTCAAAGGACAAACATGCAGAGAAAGAAAGTATGAAAGAGATACCCTTCACAATATTCACAAAAAATATGAAATACCTTGGTATGACTCTAACTAAGCAACTGAAGGACCTGTATGACAAGAACTTCAAACCTCTAAAGAAGGTAATCAAGGAAGATCTCAGAAAATGGAAAGATCTCTCATTCTTATGGATTGGAAGGATCAACATTGTAAAAATGACCATCCTACCAAAAGCATTCTACAGATTCAATGCAATCCCCATCAAAATACCAACTCAGTTCTTCATAGAGTTGGAAAGAGAAATGTGCAATTTCATCTGGACTAATAAAAGACCTAGAATAGTGAAATCCATCCTCAACAACAAGAAAACATCTGCAGGAATCACTATCCCTGACCTCAAGCTATATTACAAGGAAAATGTTCTAAAAACTGCATGGTACTGGTAAAGAGATAGGCACATGGATCAATGGAATAGAATAGAAGATCCAGAAATGAGCCCTCATGTATATGGTCACCTGATTTTTGACAAAGGAGCTGTAAACATTCAATGGAAAAAGGACAGCCTATTCAACAAATGGTGTTGGTCCAACTGACACTCAGCATGCAGAAGAATGAAAATAGACCCGTTCTTATCTCCTTGTACAAAGCTCAAGTGCAAGTGAATCAAAGATCTCCACATTAAACCAGGTACACTGTAACTATTAGAGGAGAAAGTAGGAAAAACCTTAGAATACATAGATACAGGAGAAAATTTCCTGAACAGAACACCAATGGCTAGTCCTCTAAGATCAAATATTGACAAATGGGACTTAATGAGATTGCAAAGTTTCTGTAAAGATAAGGACACTGTCAAGAATACAAAATGGCAGCCAACAAAGTGGGAAAAGATCTTTACCAACTCCACATCAGATAGAGGCTTAATATCCAAGGTATACAAAGAACTCAAGAAGCTAGACACCAGAAAACCAAACAACCTTATTAAAAATGGGGTACAGAGCTAAACAAAACATTCTCAATTGAGGAATATCAAATGACTGTGAGCATCTAAGGAAGTGCCTGACATCATTAGCCATCAGGGAAATGCAAATCAAAACAACCCTGAGATTCCGCCTCACACCAGTCAGATTGGCCAAGATCAAAAATTCAGATGACAGCAGATGCTGGTGAGGATGTGGAGAAAGAGGAACACTTCTTCACTGTTGGTGGGGCTGTAAACTGGTACAACCACTCTGGAAAGCAGTCTGGCCATTCCTCAGAAAATTGGACATAATACTACCTGAAGATCCAGTTATTCCACTTCTGGGCATGTACCCCAGAGAAGCTCCAACATGCAACAAAGACACATGCACCACAATGTTCATAGCAGCTCTATTTATAATTGCCAGAAGCTTGAAAGAACCCAGATGTCCTTCAGTAGATGAATGGATACTAATACTGTGGTCCATTTACACAATGGAGTACTACTCAGCTATTAGAAACAATGACGTTATGAAATTCTTAAGAAAATGGATGCATCTAGAAAATATCCTGAGTGAAATAACCCAGTCACAAAAGAACAGACATAATATGCAGTCACTGATAATGGGATACTAACCCCAGAAAGCTCTGAACACCCCAGAAACAACCCACAGACTGTGTGAAGATCAAGAAAAAAAAAGAGGGCCGGAAAGGCGGCTCGAACAGGCTGAGCAACTGTGACCGGGAACAGATCTTAGGAACTTCTGTTCCCACCCGGAGACGACTTCAGGACACAGAGCAGAGCCTGGCCCAACAGCCAGCCGGAAAGGCGGCTCGAACAGGCTGAGCAACTGGTGAGTGGGAAACCTAGGCTGCGGGGGAGCAGAGGGATCTCTGCGGAGTGCACACGGAAAGGGCACCCCCTGCCCTGACCTGCCCTGTCCTCCCCGATCCAGTGACCAAGAACAGATCCTAGGAACTTCTGTTCCCACCCGGAGACAACTTCAGGACACAGAGCAGAGCCTGGCCCACCTGCCAGCCGGAAAGGTGGCTCGGAAAGGCTGAGCATCTGTGACCAGGAACAGATCTTAGGAACGTCTGTTCCCACCCGGAGGCGACTTCAGTACGCAGAGCGGAGCCTGGCCCAGCTGTCACCCGGAATCTGGGCTGCCGGGGAGTAGAGAGATCTCTGCGGAGTGCACACGGAAAGTGTACCTGGGACACAGACCAGATACAAGGGAAAGGCAAGAACATATCACTGACAACAAAATGGCAAGAGGAAAGAGAAAGAGTATATCCCAAGGAAACCAAGACAATCTAGCAACACCAGAACCCAGCTCTCCGATAGTAGCAAACATCGGAATTCCAAACACTCCAGAGAAAGAAGACACAGACCTGAAATCATGCCTCAAGATGCTGATAGAGTTACTTAAACAAGAAAGGGAGGAAAAGCAAAAAGATTCAGAAGCTTTTAAAGAAGAAACAAGAAAAACACTCAAAGAACTCAAAGAACGAGACGAAAACAGAACCAAAGAAATAAAGGAATGGAAGAGGGAAATTAAAACAGAAATTGACAGAATAAAGAAAGCGCTAAAAGAGATAACCCTAGAGTCAGAACACCAAAAAAAGAAATCAGGAGTCACAGAAGCAAGCATTTCCAACAGATTACAAGAGATCGAGGAGAGAATCTCGGGGGCAGGAGACAACATTGCAAACATAGACAAAACAGCAAGAGAAGATGCAAAAAACAAAAAGCTCCTAACCCAAAATGTCCAGGAAATACAAGACACAATGAGAAGACCGAACCTAAGGATAATAGGAATAGAAGAGGGAGAAGAGTATCAACTAAGAGGCACAGTAAATATCTTCAACAAAATCATAGAAGAAAACTTCCCTACCCCCAAGAATGAGATGACCACGAGCATAAAAGAAGCCTTCAGAACTCCAAATAGGTTGGACCAGAAAAGAAATACCTCCCGACACATAATAGTAAAAACATCAAGTGCCCAAAGTAAAGAAAGAATACTAAAAGCAGTAAGGGAAAAAGGTCAGGTAACATATAAAGGCAGACCAATCAGACTCACACCCGATTTCTCAATAGAGACTATGAAAGCTAGAAGAGCCTGGACAGACACCATGCACTCCTTAAGAGAGCACAAGTGCCAGCCCAAGCTGCTATACCCAGCAAAACTATCAATCACCATCGATGGAGAGACAAAGATATTTCAAGACAAATCAAAATTCACACAATATCTGACCACAAACCCAGCACTACAACAAATTATAGGTGGAAAACCCAATACAAGGAGGGAAAATACAGCCTAGTAAAAACAAGAAAACTTCTAAACAAGAAAACTAAAAGAAGAAAAAAACACAGACACAACTCAACCCAAAAAAGCAAAAATGGCAGGAAACAGAAACAATTATTCCTTGATATCTATCAACATAAATGGTCTCAACTCCCCAATAAAGAGACATAGACTATCAGACTGGATACATAAACAAAATCCAGCCTTTTGCTGCATACAGGAAACTCATCTCAGAGACAGAGACAGACACTATCTCAGAGTAAAAGGGTGGGAAAAAAACTTCCAAGCAAACAGCTCCAAGAAGCAAGCTGGAGTGGCTATTCTAATATCGAATAAAGTAAATTTCCAACCAAAAGTTATCAAAAAAGATAAAGAAGGACACTTTTTACTCATTACCGGGGAAATCTGTCAGGAGGAACTCTCAATCCTTAACATATATGCTCCAAATAAAAAAATCACCCACATTCATAAAAGAAACTCTACTAAAGCTCAAAAAATACATTTCACCCCACACAATAATAGTGGGAGACTTTAACACCCCACTCCCACCAATGGACAAATCAGGGAAACAGAAACTGAACAAGGACACTGCAAAACTAGCAGAGACTTTGAACCAACTAGAATTAATAGATATATACAGAACATACTATCCTAAAGTAAAAGAATACACCTTCTTCTCACCACCCCATGGCACCTTCTCGAAAATTGACCACATAATTGGACACAGAACGAGCCTTCATCGATATAAGAAGATTGAAATACTCCCATGCATCCTCTCAGATCACCATGGTCTACGGCTGGTCTTTAACAACAACAAAGACAACAAAATGCCCACATACACATGGAAACTAAACAACGCTCTGTTAAAGGATAGCAGGGTCAAAGAAGAAATAAAGAAAGAAATTAAGGACTTTCTAGAATTCAACGAAAATGATAACACAACATACCCAAACCTATGGGAGGCAATGAAAGCAGTATTGAGAGGAAAACACATTGCCCTAAGTGCTTCCAAGAAGAAACTGGAGAGAGCTCACATCAGCAACCTGACAGCACAGCTAAAAGCCCTAGAACAAAAGGAAGCAGATATACCCAAAAAGAGTAGACGGCAAGAAATAATCAAAATTAGGGCAGAAATAGACCAAATAGAAACAAAAAAAAACCATTGAAAAAATCAACAAAACAAAGAGTTGGTTCTTTGAGAAAATCAACAAGATTGATAAACCCCTAGCCAGACTAACTAAAGGGCAAAGAGAGAGTATCCAAATTAACAAAATCAGAAAGGAAAGTGGTGACATAACAACTGAAACTAAGGAAATTCAAGAAATCATCAGATCCTACTACAAAAACTTATACTCCACAAAATTGGAAAATCTGGAGGAAATGGACGAATTCCTAGACAGATACAAGGTCCCAAAGTTTAACCAGGACCAAGTAAACCATCTAAATAACCCTATAACACCTAAAGAAATAGAAGAAGTCATCAAAAGCCTCCCAACCAAAAAAGCCCATGTCCAGACGGGTTCAGTGCAGAATTTTATCAGACATTTATTGGGGATATAACACCAATATTCGCCAAACTATTCCAAAAGATAGAATCAGATGGAATATTACCCAACTCATTTTTTGAGTCTACAATAACCCTCTTACCTAAGCCACACAAAGACCCTACAAGGAAAGAGAACTTCAGACCAATCTCACTTATGAACATTGATGCAAAAATACTCAACAAAATCCTTGCAAACCGAATCCAAGAACACATCAAAACCATCATTCATCATGACCAAGTAGGCTTCATCCCTGGGATGCAGGGATGGTTTAACATAAGGAAATCCATCAATGTAATCCACCATATAAACAAACTTAAAGACCAAAATCACATGGTCATCTCACTAGACGCTGAGAAAGCATTCGACAAAATCCAACACCCCTTCATGTTAAAAGTCCTGGAAAGAACAGGAATCCAAGGCCCATATTTAAACATAATAAAAGCAATATACAGCAAACCAACAGCCAACATCAAACTTAATGGCGAGAAACTTGAAGCAATCCCACTAAAATCAGGGACTCGACAAGGCTGCCCACTCTCTCCCTACCTATTCAACATAGTACTGGAAGTCCTGGCTGGAGCAATTAGACAGCAAAAGGAGATCAAGGGGATACAAATCGGAAAGGAAGAGATAAAAACATCACTCTTTGCCGATGACATGATAG
This sequence comes from Micromys minutus, assembly GCF_963924665.1. Classification (NCBI taxonomy): domain Eukaryota; kingdom Metazoa; phylum Chordata; class Mammalia; order Rodentia; family Muridae; genus Micromys; species Micromys minutus. The sequence goes on from NC_137983.1 coordinate 4,288,153, forward strand.
TGTACTTGAGTGACCCCAAAAACTCCACCAGAGAACTCCTACAGCTGATAAACAAGTTCAGCAAAGTGGCCGGATACAAAATTAACTCAAACAAATCAGTAGCCTTCCTATACTCAAAGGACAAACATGTGGAGAAAGAAATTAGGGAAAAGGTACCCTTCACAATCGTTACAAAAACTATGAAATACCTTGGTGTGACTCTAACTAAGGAAGTGAAGGACCTGTATGACAAGAACTTCAAACCTCTAAAGAAAGAAATTGAGGAGGATCTCAGAAAATGGAAAGATCTCCCATGCTCATGGATTGGAAAGATCAACATCTTAAAAATGGCCATCCTACCAAAAGCAATCTACAGATTCAATGCAATTCCCATCAAAACTCCAACCCAGTTCTTCATGGAATTGGAAAGATCAATGTGCAATTTCATATGGAATAACAAAAGACCTAGAATAGCGAAATCCATCCTCAACAACAAAAAAACATCTGCGGGAATCACTATCCCTGACCTCAAGCTATATTACAAGGCAATTGTGCTGAAAACTGCATGGTACTGGTATAGAAATAGGCAAGTGGATCAATGGAATAGAATAGAAGATCCAGAAATGAGCCCTCATGTATATGGTCACCTGATTTTTGACAAAGGAGCAGTAAACATTCAATGGAAAAAGGACAGCCTATTCAACAAATGGTGCTGGTCCAACTGGCACTCAACATGCAAAAGAATGAAAATAGACTCGTTCTTATTTCCTTGTACAAAGCTCAAGTGTAAGTGGATTAAAGATCTCCACATTAAACCAGATACACTGGAACTATTAGATGAGAAAGTAGGGAAAACCTTAGAACACATAGGCACAGGAGAAAATTTCCTGAACAAAACACTAAGCTCTAAGGTCAAAGATTAACAAATGGGACTTAATGAGATTGCAAAGTTTCTGTAAGGCTAAGGACATTGTCAAGAAAACAAAACAGCAACCAACAGAATGGGAAAAGATCTTTACCAACACCACATCAGATAGAGGCTTAATATCCAAGGTGTACAAGGAACTCAAAAAGCTAGACACCAGAGAATCAAATAACCCTATTAAAAAATGGGGTACAGAGCTAAACAAATCATTTTCAGTTGAGGAACACCGAATGGCCGAAAAACATCTTAGGAAGTGCTCGACATCCTTAGCCATCAGGGAAATGCAAATCAAAACAACCCTAAGATTCCACCTCACACCAGTCAGATTGGCTAAGATCCAAAATTCAGATGACAGCAGATGCTAGCGAGGCTGCTGAGAAATAGGAACACTTCTTCACTGTTGGTGGGGTTGCAAGCTAATACAACCACTCTGGAAATCTGTCTGGCGATACCTCAGAAAATTGGATATAGTACTACTTGAAGACCCAGCTATTCCACTTCTGGGCATATACCCCAGAGACACTTTAATACACAACAAAGATATATGCACCACAATGTTCATAGCGGCTCTATTTATAATAGCCAGAAGCTGGAAGGAACCCAGATGTCCTTCAGAAGATGAATGGATACAAAAATTGTGGTACATATACACAATGGCATACTACTCAGCCACCAGAAACAATGACTTAACCAAATTCTTAAGAAAATGGCTGCATCTAGAGAAGATCATCCTGAGTGAGATAACCCAGTCACAAAAGAACAGACATAATATGCAGTCACTGATAGTGGGATGCTAACCCCAGAGGCTTGCACTCCCCCAGAAACAACTCACAGACTGTATGAAGTCCAAGAAATAAAGAAAACAAAAAATATACATATATTCACAAAACAAGAAGACTTTGACTATTTCCATGTTGCGTTTTGTTTTACATGTACTTTACGCTTATTGCAACTAGTAGGTTTTCAATGCATACTGTCAAGCCCTTGAAAAAAATCAAGTACTGACTAAAAAACATATTCACATGGTTTTATGTAAAATTTATTTTAATGTCTGAAAAAACAGTACTGACAAAAATGTATAATTTTAAGCAAAAAATGTTTAAAATCTTCACATTTATCTTTGTTTTGCAAAATAAAGTCGTTTAAAAAAAATAAAGTACAGCCTTAGAAAAACTGTGGTAACATAGTCCAGTGTCTTTGACAATTTTTTAACTTTGTCTTTCATGCTTAAGCGTGTACATTGTTTTATATTCTGCCCAGCATGTGACTGTCAAAATTGTTGTTATTTTCTGTCAACTACTTTTAAATATCATCTCACAATTTTCAAGAGATGTTGATTATGATGTTGCTACATGATACTGGATTAAGTTTATGCTGACTTATCTGTCATTTATCTTTTTAAAAAAAAAATTAACCCATGGTTTCTCAAGCATACAATTATCATATAAATTAGCTTCTATGGTGCAGTAAATACATGTTCTTGAAACATGACTGTATCAGTTATAAAAAAAAAAAAAAGAAAAAAAAAGAAAAAGAAAAGGAAATACATTATGCTTAATCATTACACACCAAGAAAACTTTGACTAATTCCAGGTTATATCCTGTTTTACATATATTTTATGCTCATTGTAACTAGTAAGATATTAATGCACACTATCAATCCTTTAAAAAAAACCCAAGCATTGACAAAAATGTATTCATATATTTTTATGCAAAAATGCTTAAAATTTGTACATTTATCTTTGTTTTTAAAAATAAAGTTGTTTAAAAAAAAAAAAAAAAAAAAAAAAAAAAAAAAAAAAAAAGAAGAAGAAGAAGGAAGAAATGGAAAGATCTTCCATGCTCATGGATTAGAAGGATTAGCCTAGTATCCTACCACAAAGCGATCTACAGATTTAATGCAATCCCCAATAAAATTTTAACACAGTTCTGCACAGATCCTGAAAGGAAATTTTTTGGGTGTCATATGGCGATGCAAAAACAAAACAAAATTTAAAAACCAGGATAGCCAAAACAATCCTGATTAATTAAAAAAACTTCTGGAAGTACCAAGTTGTACTACAGATCTATAATAATAAAAACAGCATTGTATTGGCCCAAAAATAGATACAATGATCAATGGATTTAAACTGGAGACCCAGGTATAAATACACACACCCATGGTAAACTAATTTTTTTATAATGAAATGATAAACACATGATGGAAAAAGGCAACATCTTCAACAATTGGTTTTCATCAGCGTGAATGGCTGCATGTGAAAGAATTCAAATGGAGCCATACTTACGACCTTGTACAAAGCTACACTTCAGATAACCTGACATAGGATAAACTGGAGAATTGCTTTGCCTACTTTGGAACAGGAAAAGGCTTGGAAAACTAACCACCATTGACACAGGCACTAAGATCAACAAGTAATAAGTGGAACCTTATGAAATTAAGGCAAAGAACATCCTCATTCAGACAAAGAAAGCATCAGCCTACAAAATGGGAAAAAACTTTACAAGATACATACTCAACAGAGTTTTAATATACAAAATGTAGAAAGAAGACAACAAACAAACTATATATTTTAAAAAGCCAAATAATTTAATTTGAAATTAACACTCATACATACAAAGAATCTTCAAAAAGGAATCTCAAATGGTGGCTGGGAAACAAAGAAATGTTCAACATCCTTAGTCATGAGGGGAATACAAAATCAAAATACTCTGAGATTTCATTTTACTCAGTAAGAATGGCTAATAGTAGAGAAGTGACAGTCCTCACTGCTGAGGACCTGCAACAAGAACATGCTGGAGGCATGCAAACTTGTTCAGCCACTCTGGAAATCAGTGTAGCCATTCCTTAGGAAGATGATAATTGATCTACCACAAGATCCAGCTATACCCTATAGCTGCTTCAATGTTCCACACAGATATTTGTTTGGCCATGTTCGCTGTTGTTGTATTTATAATAGCCAGAAGTAGGAATCAGCCTAGATGTCCTTTAACATTAGAATAGATAAAGACAACGTTGCACATTTATACATCGTATTATTAGTCAGAAAATATAAAATAAATCATGAAACTTGAAGGTAAATGGAGAGAACTAGGAGAAATCATCCTGAGTGAGAAATATGGAGTATTCACCGAAAACTACACAGCCATGGATTTAAGCCATCAGAAAATCTTTACTCAACAGCCTCCCAGACCTAAGGATCCTAGAGAGCCTTTCTGAGCCTTTCTCAGTGTGAGCTTTTAATCACACACACAAAAAAAAAAAAACCCAGTATCCTGGTTGATAAACTTCAGTTAACAAGAACAGTTAGAGCTGAGCTACAGAAACCAAAGAGCAAGGCCAGTGTATTCAGGGACTTTCCCCTAACTACGAACTTAGATGAATCTGGTCTTGTTTGTTTTGGCAGGTGGTCCTGAGTTTTATGGCATGAATGATACATCCATAATAGAGCCGGTTCTGATAAGGTCTGGTGTAGGATTAGATTTTTCAAAACCTATCCTATCTAAGATTTTTAAACATTTAACCTCCCTGCTATCCTACTCACCAGAGGTAGTGGAAAAAGGAAGTTAGTATGTGAAGTGTGTTGTGGAGCTGTTTAGAAGTAGTTCTGCAGGATGGTGCCACTCCTCACTGTCAGCATACAACAGTATATGTGGCTCAATAACAAACACCAAACACGAATCGAATCAGTAGTGATGGTATGAACCAGGAGAATGAGCAACATGCACTGACTCAGCATGAGTCAAAAGACACTGCAGGAATCAGCCAGAAAACCATGAGAAATTCCTTTGTGTGTTTTTCTCTATGAAGTGAAGACCAATGAAGGCCAGTGAAGGCCCGAGAAGTGAAGCTTTGCATGACATAGCAATGCAAGAGCATCCTCTCACTGTCTGTGGGATTTCATTTATAGTTTTTCTAACCATGACACACCCTCTCAGGAGACAGCTTCCAGAAAAGCATCATATGACGCAACTGAGTTGTGAAAGAAAATAGCAATTTCCACTTCATATCCCCTTTCTGTTTTTCAAACAATTGTTTTTTTTCTAACATTAACAATCTATTCATAATAGAAATAATTGTGAGAACCATAAAACTAGAACTTTATATCACATTTTTCAATAAGCTGCTTGTGTATATCAGTCAAACAAAACAACTTTGAACTTGCATCACGATACAATAATCAAATAAGACAACTTTAAATTTTTATCACTAAACAATAGTCAAACAAGACAACCTTAAATTTTTTACCAAGATATAATAATCAAACAAGATAACCTTAACATTTTACCATTAAATAATAAACAAGACAACTTTAAGTTTTTATCGTTAAATAATAGTCAGACAAAACAACCTTAACTGTAAGAGGTTAACACTTCGGTCTCTGTTGGATTTAGGCTTTGGACCAGTGTTTGGCCTTTCCATATCACCTACAATATGCTAGAGGCCTTTGTAGTTCACAGCAGCCAAAACCTGCTGGTTCTCGTCTACACATTCCATATTGTCCAGATTCAATGCACCTGCTATTCTGTGCTCCAAATATTTTAGCTTACAATTTCTTTGGGAATGGCCAAATTCACCATAATTAATATTTTAGCTAACAATTTCTTTGGGAATGGCCAAATTCACCATAATTAAGGCATTGTGCATTTCAATTCCTGAGACCTCTAGCTATGGCTTGACCTATCATATTGGCTTGATGCTCCAATACCAGTTATCCACTCATCTAGTGGGGCTCCTCGTGCTTTCCATGATCTGGCTCATCTCCTACATTCAGTACTTAGATTTTCAAACGCCAAGATCTATATCCATGGCTGTCTGGTTTCAGAGTCTGATATGACTCTATTTAGAGCTGAAACCAATCTCTGTAAGAAATCAGGAAGGGCTTCTGCAGGACCTTGTATTGCCTTAGAGAATGAAGTGGATTTTTCTGCTGGCTCCTCAATCATATCCCAAGCTCTTAAAGCTGCAACAGGACATTGTTCAATTAGGACAGCATCAGAATGAATCTGTTAGTGTAATGCCTTTCACCAAGCAGTTGCTCTTCAGCAACAATTATCTCCATTGCTATATTATGTAGTTCTATTTTCATAGCTTTGAGCCTCCACCACAGCAATCACTGGAACTGTTGACCAGCTTCTAACACAGCTGACATCAATCCTTTCTGATCTTGGGGATTAACTCTAATGCTGCATAGCCCAGTTACTTAAAATTTCTTTTTTCATAATAGTTTTATTGGATATATTTTGTTTACATTTCAAATGTTATTCCCTTCCCTGGTTTCTCCTCCATAAACTCCCATCCCCTCTCTTCTCCCCCTGCCTCTATGAGGGTGGCCCACCCCACCCTCTCCCGCCTCCCTGCCATGATATTTCCCTACACTGGAACATCAAGCCTTGGCAGGACCAAGGGCTTCTCTTCCCACTGATGCCCAACAAGGCCATCCTCTGCTACATACGCAGCTGGAGCCATGGGTCCATTCATTTGTACTCTTTGGGTAGTGGTGTAGTCTCGGACTCTCAGGTTGCTTGGTATTATTGTTCTTATGGGGTTGCAAATCCCTTCAGCTCCTTCAATCCTTTCTCTAACTCCTCCATTGAGAACCCTGTTCTCAGTTCAATGTGAGCATCTGCCTCTGTGTTTGTCATGGTCTGGCAGAGCCTCTCAGGAGACAGCTATATCAGGCTCCTGTATTGGGATCAGCAATATCGTCTGGGTTTGGTGGCTGTATATGGGCTGGATCCCCAGGTAGGGCAGTCTCTGGATGGCCTTCACTTCAGTCTCTGCTTCAAACTTTATCTCCATATTTCCTCCTGTTAATTTTTTTTTTAGTGAATGAATAATGCAAGCCATATAATACAGCAACCCCTTTAAAATTCGTCAGATCTAGCCTTTCAATTGGACACCATTTCAACTCATTATAAAAGCGTGACCACTGTCATTAGCAGGCATATACTGTACGGAGACTGGGAAGGCTGGAGGTGTCTGTGTGGCCCCAGGTAAATCCTCTGGTAGTGCACTGGGCTGAACACTAACCCCCTTGGTGCTGTATCATCTCCTGCTCTGGCCTGCCCCTTGTTCATGGGGGTGCTTACGGCACCTGGTAGTAAAAGTTTGAAGACAGGGTATGTCAGGGGAGTCTGCTTTCCAACCTAGTTTGCTTCCCTCTTTCATCACATGGAAGACTCCCAGTCTCAGACACCAAGTCTGAACCCCGTTGTTCTGCTCCTACTGGCTCTTTTTGCTTTCCAGGCATTGCAAACTCTAAGTGGTTAGCCAACTCTGCAGTCCTTTCTAACATAAGAAACTTCTAGTGAACCATTTGAGTTTTTAGCTTTCCCCCCAATCTTTTCCAACATGGAATACATGAAAATTCAAAGCAAACCCAGAAAATCGCCTCCAGGAGCAAGGCAGGAAACCGCCCTGTGACAGTAGTTGCTATTTTGCCAACCTCCTTAAACAGCATTGCCAACCCATCAAAACTTGCTGTTTACATTACATTAGAAGTGAAGTTACCCATTATACATATGCCTTACTTTGAGCATGACCTGTAGGCTTAGCTTTTTAAAAAACCTACTTTATTTAGAGTTTTAAATGATTCAATCTCCCTTCTAAACCACCAACTAGAAGTAGGGGGAAAAGAAGGTTAATAGTAAAAGGGTGTTGTGGACCTGTTTAGAAGTAGTTCCTCAGGGTGATTCCCCTCTTCATTGTCTATATAGTAGTAGTATATAGTTCAATAGTAAACACCAAACACAAATCTGTAGCACCAGCATGATCCAGCAGAAACAGGAAGGCTTTCTCCAAATAGCACAAGTTAGCTGAAGCAGCCAGAAAATGCTGGAATACCATGAGAAGTTCTTTGATACATGTTTCCTCTATGAAATGGGTGCCAACAAAGACCAGTGAAGATCAGCAAACAAGCAAAGCATTGCACAGCAGAGCAATGTAAGACCATCTCCTCCCTGTCTGAGGGGTTTCATTTAAATATTCTTCTAAACATCACATGCTCTTCGAAGAGTCTGTTTTCAGGAAAACACTGCATGCCTTGTCACAAGACAGCTTCTAGGAAAACATCATGTAACACAACTGAGTTGTTAAAGAAACCACAAATTTCCACTTCATCTCTAGAGCCCTGTTATAAGGTATCCCTGACCTAGAAAGACAAATATGGTATATATTCACTTATATGTGGATATTAGCTGTTAATCCAATGATAATCAAGGTACAATCTGTAAAACAACAGAATAGTGTATAGAGAAAGGAAGGGGGAGGCACAGACATAGTCCCTATGAAAGGAAAATGGAAGGATAATTATGATTGGATGGGTATGAGCCACTGGAACGGAGGGATCAAATGGAGGAAAGGAAGGAATATGGGGACAATGGAGGGAATATGGGGAAAGAAAGCTAAAATTAATGGCCATTGGAGGAGTAGTGTAAAAATATAATACAGTAGAAGCTTTCTCATGAAGGGGAATGAAATTGCCAAGTAATGGAGGAAACAGAGTCCTAACTCTGCATCTCTTGTCTCTAAATGAAGCTTGCAGTCCCATATTGGGTTGCATCTAACTGAGGTGTGTCCCAAAATGTTCCCCTGGGAATCCCTAGACAACCAAATATGCTGCCAACAACTCCTCAAACAGAGGGCAAGAAGCCATTGCTGAAGACCAGATTATACAAAGGGCACAGAGAGGCCATCATGCTGCCGTGGAGTCTCCACCCTTCAGCTAGGGTTGTTGGCACAGGATGAGACACTACAGGCTACCAAAGTAGAAAGGCGAAGTCACAAACTCTCTGATCGGCAATGGCATCCTGCCTGAAAGGTATGCTCAGGCCACTGTGGCACAAAGTGTGTGGGAATAATCCTCCCCCTTCCCCTCCTACTATTCTTCCTCCTTCTTTTGCTGTTGATATATTCTGTTGAGATAGGATTTTACTTTGTAGGTCTGGCTGACCTGGAACTTGCTTTGTTGACTAGGCTAGCTCAAACGAACAGAGAGAAGCCTCTACCTCCAGAACTCTGGGGTTAAAGGCGTGAGTCAGCACAACCTCTACTTTGAACTTTTCTTTCGTGAGAGCTCCTAGGACTGCCTTTTCCTAATCCACGAAAAGCAATAAGTTCATTTGCAGAAATGGGATACAGAGGCTGGAAAGATGGCTTAATGGGTAAAATGCTTGGCAGGCAAATGTAAGGATGTGAGTTCGGAGCCTGAGAACCCACATAAATCTGGACACATCTGTAGTCATGTGCTCCTAAGGCAAGAAAGGAGAAAGAGATAGAAAAAGCTGCCAGGGGGGTTTAGGCCTGCTATCCCAGCGGTCACAGTGAAGCAGAAACTATGTTAACAGGTGGAAAAGGAAAAATTACTACCACCTGTTTGAGTGAGAATGGCTCCCATAAGCTTGGTTGGAAGAGGTGTGTCACTGAGGGCAGGCTTTAGAATTTCAAAGGCAAGGTCATTCCCAGTGAGCTCTGTAGGTGTGCAACATGTTCTCTATGAGCTACATCTAGGGTTGCCATGTTGGTCAGCGGCCATGGGCTAACCCTCTGAACCTTTAAGCAAGTGCCCAATAAACTCTTTCTTCTATAAATTGCTTTGGTAATGTTGTCTCTTCACAGCAATAGAAAAGTAAAAAACACCTTTTACACACGTTACCACACACACATACAATAAGTTTAAAATATGGTAAAGGAATAGAAATCTCATACATGTTTCTTTTTTTGCGTGGGAGGAGCTGACAGTGGAAATAGTCTTTCATTCTACAATGGAAACACAGAAAGCTTTTTAATGCCTGGGCTCTCCCAAGGAATTCCAATAGAATTGCTTGCCTTAGAGTGAGCCCACAGTGTGGAGATCGCTAACCCCCTCCTATGATTCCAGAGTGGAGCCAGGCTTCCAAACCACATTTGTTGAACCTGGCCCAAAATGCTCTCAATATGCTCTGCTCACATTTTCTGGAAGCTTCTGGGAAAAACCGGCTCTTAGGTCTCTTCCCAAACCCTGGGAGTTGGGCAGAGTCTCCCCTGTAATCAGACGGCAGGTGTTCATATGCCTCGGTGCTGTCCTGTCTGTCGTATGATTCTCCGGGTACTACATGAAGGAGCAGCAGCCTCAGCCACAAAGGACTCATTAGAAATGCAGTGCAGGTTCTAATTCTGAATCAAGAATTCTGGAGGTGGGACCCAGCCGCCCGTTTCTCTGAGTCTTGGGCTAGCACTGAGCCCCTGTGCTCAGGAAGGGTGAGCTGGCTGCCTTACTGCACTCTGTCCCTTGCTAAAGATCTCAGGGATAGGGGTGGGGAGCAAGCAGTCTCCACTGTGTAATGAACTGCAGCTCAGTGCTCCTGAGATGGATGGAGAGTGCCCTGACACACCATCAGTTCCTATCCCTCCCCCACAATCCTAGCTCATGACTCTCCAAAGCCCTCCCACCCAGTTCATGCCTTACCCATGCTGTAAGGAATGCCCTGCCCTCCTTTGATAGGCAGTTTTCCTTAGCTTACTGGAGTTGCTCCTTGTGGTTTGAATATGCTTGGGCCAGTGAGTGGCACTATTTGAAGGTGTGGCCTTGTTGGAGCAGGTGTGTCACTGTGGTTGTGGGTGTTGAGAGATTCCTCCAAGCTGCCTGAGGATGCAGTCTTCTCCTGTTTGCCTTCACGGCAAGATGTTGAACTCTCAGCTCCTCCTGCGCCATGCCTACCTGAATGCTGCCAGGCTCCCACCTTACTGATAATGGACGGAACCTCTGAACCTGTGAGCCAGCCCCAGTTAGATATTGTCCTAATACGAGTTGCATTGGTCATGGTGTTCACAGCAGTAAAACCCTAACTAAGACACAGCGAAGAGAGTATAGCCACACTGTCAGATTTCCCAAGATTGCTCTACATCTAGGCCAACACAGTATTTTCTCTGTTTATATAGCTGTAGAGATAGCTTCATGGTTGAGAGCAGTGTTTCTTCTTCCCAGCACCCAAACTGGTAGCTCACAGCTACAGGAGATCTCACGCCCTCTTCTAGGGGTTCTGTACTGCCCCCTTCCTCTCCTCTCTCTCTCATACACACACACAGACACACACACACACACACACTAAAAATAAATAAAATAATCCAATGAAGACTAAAATTCCCCCCTTTTGCAGGTTCTTTTTAAACTCTCTGGGTAATGCTAATTTACTTAGTTTTTTCCCTTACGTTTTCTTCATTTTAATCCAGTTGTTTGTTTATTATTTTTGAAGTCACTTCCCCTCCTACACTTACCTTTGACAGTTTTATTGTCTCTGTGCTCTTCACTTGGCAATGACAAATTTTCTCTGATGAAATTAGAGATGAAGTGATTTCTCTACTTCAGAGTTTAGTTTGCCAGTGTCTGCCAGTCTGTATGTGCACTACAAGGGGTGCTCACAGAGACCAAAAGGGTAGTGGTTCCCCAAACTGGAGTTACAGACAATTGTGAGACACCAAAGACAGATGCGGGAAACTGAGTCTGGGTCCACTAGCAGTGCACCAACATCTGAGCCATCTTTCCAGACCCCCTCATACTTGCCACAGTCTCTAAACATAACTGAGTAAATTTGGTACCCACCAAGATGTTTTGCCATTTTTTTTCTAGTTGTCCTTTTTGTCTAGTTGAATGAGTATTTGTGAGACCATCTTATACTATACAGCTGATGTCACACATCACATATTATATATGGAGTACCTGTATTTTTAAACCATTTCTATACCTTTAACATTTGAAGAATCCTTTGAATATAAAAATTCTTGGCTCATATTTTCTTTACTTTTTAATTTAATTTAATTTATCTTTTTTTTTTTTGCTTTGTATGCTTATGTTGAAAAAGCCCCATGCTGAATTCATTTCCTCTCAATATCATAGCCGAGCTTGAAGCCTGGAAATTTACAAGTTATATTTTTTAAGTCTAATTGATTGATTTACTGAGATGTGCCTCATGGTTCACGATTTTGAATCAATGTTTCCATGTACACAGTAGGTCCTTTCAAAACATATCACTATTCCTTTGATTTTCATGCTTATCTGAGGGCCTGCAATAATGGCGTAGATGAGAAAACATATCACTATTCCTTTGATTTTCATGCTTATCTGAGGGCCTGCAATAATGGCGTAGATGAGAAAACATATCACTATTCCTTTGATTTTCATGCTTATCTGAGGGCCTGCAATAATGGCGTAGATGAGAATAGTGAACACGGCTCTTGCCAAGGACCAGATCTCAATCTAGTTCCCAAAATTGCCTGTAACTCCAGCTCTTGGAGATTCAACACCCCCGGTTTCTATAAATACCTGCCCTCATGTGCACATAGCCAGATACAGACACACATGTACAATAAAACATAGAAAACGAACCTTTTAAAATGTTCACTTGAGTTATCGTCTGAAATATTAGTACAACCCTTTCTCTGCCCCTCTTTTAGAATTCTGGGTTCTATGCTGGGTCATCTTTGCTCTCCCTGTAGTACCTCAGTCTCTACGGTCACTCTGCCCTTTAATCTGTGTGCACCATTCTGACTATTTCTTTTCTGATTAATGGCACTTAGGTTTTGCACAAAGGTTTTCTCTTCTCCCCCTTTTTCTCAGTGTCTTTATGATCTCGGACCACTCTTAGTTCCCAGCCTTCTGGTGACGTCAGGTGTTTGTTCGTGGGTAGTTCTGGTATGTAATGGCAGCTGAGGGGCAAGTTTCTCACTGTTTGGGAAAGGGGGATTCTACAGCTTTTATTAAATTTGTATGTTGGAGTTCCTTCTCCATGTAGATAACTACATACTTTAATTACTCTTTGTTGCATTAAATGATAAAAACAGAGACAGCACCATCCATGCCACGCTAGTGCCAGCTCTGCTCTGGCCCCAGCATCCTCACTGCTGCCATGAAGACGCCGCAGATCTGTCAGCTCTCCTGCTACAGACTCTGCTCAGTTACAATTCCCAGTAACCAGTAAAATCAAAACTCTTGAGGCTTGTAATTTATCCATCAGATTTATATCAGAGAATTCTCACTCCACAATAAACTCAGAGCCAATTGATATTTATATAAACTGCCAACCTAGCTAAGACAAATTGTCCGGTAGTTATCCATCCCTTATAAGATATTCATAGCTACCTGTGCTATTTAAAGCCACCTGGATCTGGATCGTTCTTTTCTTTCTCCATCTTTTTTTTTTGCCCCTAGAGTCTGCCATCTCACAGGGGGGCTCCAGGGCATTACATCTTGTATCCCAAGCTCTCTCTGCTTCCCAAAGGTCCCAAGTCTCTTCTCTCCTCTTCTCTCCCCCTCCAACTTGGAAATCCCACCTACTCCTTACCCAGGGATTGGTCCCCTGAAATCTTTATTCATTAGGCGAAGGTCCTGCCATATTTTGCCCTTTCTGGTTAACTAAGAAAAGAACCTTTCTCTCAGAAGTAAGTTGAGCATAAATATTTTTATCCTCTAATTTATAGAGTACAATATACATCTAACAACCTGTCCATCATTTCTGTAAATTAAGTAGAACATTTCTGTTATCGATCCCAGCTTAAGAAAGGCTTAAAGTCTATGTTATGTCTTGGCTAGCTTATATACTATCTAAAAACTATTCAATTAAATATTTTTTTCAGTGTTATATACCCTGGGTAGTCTTCAATCCCATCAGAAATCTGAGAGAGTGTAATTAACTGAAAATAAAAGAAGCCTAACACAGCTTCTAGAACTGAGACAAGTTGGAGAGACAGCTGCCTGCCTATAAAGTCTCCTGTTAGCAACATCAGTCTTCAGCCTTCTGGCCAAGGAATCTGACAGGCATTAGTGAAACAGAAGTTATTAAGGAATAGCTTATTCTTTCTTGGCAGAACTAAGCTGTCCTAACCTGTAAATTGTGTCCTTTCAAGAACAGTACAGATCTGTAGAAGAAATAGGCAATTTCTGCCCAGTGGCTACCCTGCCACAATGTATAATCTCACCTGGAGGTAGCTGCTTAGTTTCTTTTTTGAATCCGTGAAAGGGGAGCTTTTAGGAGCAGATATGCCTCAACAAATGATAAATAGCATTAAATGTCATATTCTGTGGATTTCTGATGCTTTTGAAAACTATCGACTGGTCTGGCCTCCCTCTCTGCCCAGAGCCACAGGAAGATCAGGCAGACTGCCATCAGGACTCATGTCCTACCGGCAGAGAACTGAGTGCCCAGGGAAGACACAGGAATGCTTTCCCTACAGAGCTAACGGGCCTCTATCTGCACCCAGAGCTAGAACTGGCCCATTGCCATCAGAACTCACAGCCTGTCCACAGAGAGCTGAATGCTGATCAGGAGTGGTGGCCTGCCTGCAGGTGGCTACACCCTTAAAAGAGCCACAGAAAGTCCTTCACTCCTGAGCACAGGGGCAAGTTCACATCGTCCCTACTGCCTATCACCGGAGAAGACCCCCCCCACTGAAACTCTCAGGGTGTAGGGGGCAGTGCAGCCTGGAAACAGACACTTCTAGCCCAAGGTCAGAGCTGACCCAGTTGCATCAGGACTGGGCACTACCTTTGGAACTCACAGCCTACCCAGAGAGTGAGTGGAACACACAGGAACAGTCTCCCTCTGGAGACCATGGGCCTGCAGACCCACAGGACAGACAAGCTATAGTAAGAGACACGATCACCTGGCAAAACCAGTAACATGTTGGCAAAAGGCAAGCACACGACTCTAAGAAACAGAAACCAAGACAACCTGGCAACATTAGAACCCACTTCTCCCATCACAGCAAATAGTAACTATCATAACTCACCAGAAAGACAAGATTTAGACATAAAATCATACTTCATAATGATAATGGAAATCCTTGAGAAGCACGTAAGTAACACACTTAGAGAAGTACAGGAAAGCCAAGAGAACGCACAAAAACAAGTTGAAGCCCTTAAAGAGGAAACACAAAAATCACTTAAAGAGCTAAAGAAAAACACAATCAAAGAGGTGAAGGAACTGAAGACAGAAATAGAAACAATGAAGAAATCACAAAAGAAGACAACCCTGAAGTTGGAAAACCTAGAAAAGAGGTCAGGAGCCATAGATCCAGCATCACCAACAGAATACAAGAAATGGAAGAGAGAATCTCTGGAGCAGAGAAATAGAAATCATTGACACAACAGTCAGACAAAATGAAAAAATAAAAAAGATTCTGATTCAAAAAGACACGACGAGAAGACCAAACCAAGGACAATAGGTGTAGAAGAGAGGGAACACTCCCAACTAAAAGGCACAGTAAATATTTTCAACAAATATAGAAGAAAACTTCCCTAACCTAAAGAAAGAGATGACCACAAACATACAAGAAGCCTACAAAACCCCAAATAAATTGGACCAGAAAAGAAATTCTTCTTGACACATAATATTCAAAGCAACAAATGTTCAAAACAAAGAAAGAATACTAAAAGCAGTAAGAGAAAAAGAACAGATAACATATAAAGGCAGACTAATCAGAATTACACCAGACTTTTCAACAGAGACTATGAAAGCTAGAAGATCCTGGACTGATGACTTACAGACCTTAAGAGAACAAACATTCAAGTCCAGTTACTATATCCAGCAAAACTCTCAATTACCACAAATGGAGAAACCAAGATATTCCAAGACAAAAGCAAAGTCTACAAATCCAGCCCAGCAAAAGATAATAGATGGAAAATTTGACCACAAAGAGGAAAACTTCACCCTAGGATCAAGAAACTAATCTTCTTGCAACAAACACCAAGGAAGAAAAACAGATAAACATAATTCTACCTCTAACAACAAAAGTAGCAGTAAACAATAATCACTATTCCTTAATATCTCTTAACATCAATGGACTCAATTCTCCCATAAAGAGACATAGACTATCAGACTGGATACATAAACAGGATCCAGCATTTTGTTGCATACAGGAAACTCATCTAGCAACAAACACAGGCACTGTCTCAGAGTAAAAAGTTGGAAAAAAACTTTTCAAGAAAATGGTTCTAAGAAACAAGCTGAAGTAGCCATCCTAATATTGAATAAAATGTATTGTACTGGCTGGTTTTGTGTCAACTTGACACAAGCTGGAATTATCACAGAAAAAGGAGTCTCAGTTGAGGAAATACCTCCATGAGATCCAGCTGTAAGGTATTTTCTCAACTAGTGATCAAGGGGGAAGGGCCCAGCCCATTGTGGGTGGTGCCATCCCTGGGCTGGTAGACCTGGGTTCTATAAGAAAGCAGGCTGAGCAAGCCAGGGGAAGCAAGCCAGCAAGTGACATCCCTCCATGGCCTCTGCATCAGCTCCTGCTTCCTGACCTGTTTGAGTTCCAGTCCTGACTTCCTCTAGTGATGAACAGCGATATGGAAGTGTAAGCTGAATAAACCTCTTTCTCTCCAACTTGCTTCTTGGTCATGATGCTTGTGCAGAAATAGAAACCCTGACTAAGACATACATTTTCAACCAAAAGTCATAAAAAAGACAAGGAATAACACTTTTACTCATCAGCAGAAAAATTTATCAAGATGAACTCCCAATCCTGAACACCTATGTTCCAAATACAAGGCACCCACATACAAAACAAAACAAAACAAAACAAAAACCAAAACAAAACAAAACAAAACAAAAAAAAAAAAAAACTTTACTAATAGTAAAGCTCAAAGCATATATTGCCCTTCGATACAATAATAGTGGAAGACTTCAACACCCCACTCTCATCAATGGACAGATCAATGGAAGCAGAAACTGAACAGAAACTAACAGAAGTTATGAACCAAATGGATTTAACAGACATCTGTAGACTATTTCATCCAAAACAAAAGGATATATCTTCTTCTCAGTATGTCACAACACCTCCAAAATTAACTATATAGTCTGACACAAAGCAGGACTCAACAGAAACAAGAACATCAAAATAATTCTATGCATACTATTAGATCAGCATGGACTAAGTCTTTAAAAACAACAAAAAGCCCACATACATATGGAAGCTTAACAGTGCTTTACTTAATGATAGCTTGCTAGAAACAAAATAAAGAAATCAAACATGTTTTACAACTTAATGAAAATGAGTGCACAACATACCCAAACTTATGGCATGCAGTGAAAAGCAGTACTAATAGGGAAACTCATACCTCTGAGTTTCTCCAAAAAGAATCTGGAGAGCGCAAACACCAGCAGCTTAACAGCATACCCAAAAGCTCTAGAACAAAAAGAAGCAAATACATCCAAGAGGAGTAGACAGCAAAAAAATATAATCAAACTCAGATATGAAATCAACCAAGTATAGTAATAAAAAACTATACAAAAAATCAACAAAACCAAGTTCTTTGAGAAAATCAACAAGATCAATAAACCCTTAGCCAGACTAACTAGAGAGCACAAAGAGAGTATCCAAATTAACAAAATCAGAAATGAAAGGGGAGACATGACAACAGAAACTGAGGAAATTCAAGAAATCATCAGATCCTACAACAAAAGCCTATACTCAAAAAAACTGGAAAATCTAGAAAAAAAATGAACAATTTTCCTAACAGATACCAGGTACCAAAGTTAAATCAGGATCAGAAAATGATAGAAACAGCCTCATAACCCCTAAAAAAAATAGAAGCATTTATCAAAAGCCTTTCAACCAACAAAAAGCCCAGGAGCAGGTGGGTTTAGTGCAGAATTCTAGCAGACCTTCAAGAAGACCTAATACCAACACTCTCCAAACCATTTAAGAAAAAAGAAAAAGAGGGAATACTACTCACTTATTCTTTGAAGCCACAATTAGACTCATTCCTAAACCACACAAAAACCCTACAAAGAAAGAGAACATTAGACAGATTTTCCTCATGAACATTGATGCAAAAGCACTCCATAAAATTCTTGCAAACTAAATTCAAGAACACACCAAAAAGATCATTCACCATGATCAAGTAGGCTTCATCCCACGAATGCAAGGATGTTTCAGTATGTGGAAATCCAGCAACATCATCCACTATATAAACAAACTCAAAGGAAAAAAAAAAAAAACACATGATCATCTCTCTAGGTGCTGAGAAAGCATTTGATAAAATTTAACACCTTCATGTTAAAAGTCTTGGAAAAATCAGGAATTCAAGGCTCATACTTAAAAGCAACATACAGCAAACCAGTAGCCAACTTCAAACTAAATGGTGAAAAACTTGAAGCAATCTCATTAAAATCAGGGACTAGACAAGGCTGCCCACTCTCTCCCTACACATTCAATAAAGTACTGGAAGTCCTGGCCAGAACAATCAGACAGCAAAAGAGGTCAAAGAGATACAAATTGGAAAGGTAGAAGTCAAAATATCAGTATTTGCAGATGATATGATAGTAAACTTACGTGACCCCAAAAATTTCACCAGAGAACTTTTACAGCTGATAAAAAAACTTCAGCAAAGTGGCTGGATATAAAATTAAGTCAAACAAATCTTTCTCTACTCCAAGGACAAA
Source organism: Micromys minutus (assembly GCF_963924665.1). NCBI lineage: Eukaryota > Metazoa > Chordata > Mammalia > Rodentia > Muridae > Micromys > Micromys minutus. The sequence continues at coordinate 4,306,481 of NC_137983.1, forward strand.
CAGGCTGAGAAAGAAATTAGAGAATCGATACCCTTCACAATAGCCACAAAGAATATCAAATACCTTGATGTGAATCTAACCAAGCAAGTGAAGGATCTGTACAACAAGAACTTCAAGTTGCTGAAAAAGGAAATTGAGGAAGACCTCAGAAGATAGAAAGATCTCCCATGCTCCTGGCCTGGAACGATCACCATAGTAAAAGTCTCCACCTTGCCAAAAGAAATCTACGGATTCGATGCAATCCCCATCAACATTCCAACTCACTACTTCATAGAGTTAAAAAGAGCAATTTGTAAATTCATTTGGAATAATAAAAAACCCTGGATAGCAAAAACCATTCTAAACAATAAAAAACTCCCTGGGGAATCACCATCACTGATTTCACCTCAAGCTGTATAACAGATCAATTGTGATATAAACTGCATAGTATTGGTACAGAGATAGGCAGGTAGATCAATAGAATAGAAATGAACCCTCACACCTATTGTTATTTGATCTTTGACAAAAGAGCTAAAAACATTCAATGGAAAAAGGACAGCCTCTTCAACAAATGGTGTTGATTCATCTGGCAGTCAGCATGCAGAAGAATGCAAATTGATCCCTTCTTATCTCCTTGTACAAAACTCAAGTCCAAGCAGATCAAAGAACTCCACATAGAACCAGGTACACCGAACCTAATAGAACATAAAGTGGAGAAGAGCTTAGAACACATAGGCACAGAGGAAATTTTCCTGAACAGAACACCAATGGCTTATCCTCTAAGATCAACAATTGTCAACTGGGACCTCATGAAATTGCAAAGCTTCTGTAATGTAAAGGACACTGTCAAAAGGACAAAATGACAACCAACAGAATGGGAAAGATCTTTACCAATCCTACATCTGATAGAGGGCTAGTATCCAATATATACAAAGAACTCAAGAAGTTAGACTCTAGTGAATCAATAACACTATTAAAAATGGGGTACAGAGCTAAACAAAGAATTCTCAGCTGAATGGCTGAGAAGCACCCAAAAAATGCTCCACATTCCTAGTCATCAGGGAAATGCAATAACCCTGAGATTTCACCTCACACCACTCAGAATGGCTAAGACCAAAAGCTTAGGTGACAGCAGATGCTGGCAATGATGTGGAGAAAGAGAAATATTCCTTCTCTACTGCTGGTGGGACTTTAAACTGGTACAACCACTCTGCAAATCAGTCTGGCTGTTCCTCAGAGAAAATTGGACATAGTACTACCTGAGGACCCAGCTATACCACTCTTGGGCATATACACCCCCCCCCAAAAAAAAAACCCTCCAACATCTAACAAGGACACATGCACAACCATGTTGATAGTAGCCTTATTTATTATAGCCAGAAGCTGGAAAGAACCCAGATGTCTTTCATCAGAGGAATGGATACAGAAATTGGGGTACATATACACAATGAAGTACTACTCAGCTATCATAAACAACGACTTCATGAAATTCTTAGGCAAATGGATGGAACTTGAAGCTAACTAATATCCTGAGTGAGGTAACCCAGTCACAAAAGAACACTCATGGTATGCACTCATTGATAAGTGGATAGTAGCCTAAAAAGCTTGGATTAACCAAGCAACCATTCACAGAACTTATGAAGCTCAAGGAGAAGGAAGGCCAGAAAGTGGATGCCTCAGTCTTTCTTAGAAGGAAGAACAAAACGTCCATGGGAGGAAATAAAGGGACAAATAGAAGAACAGGGATTGGAGAAAAGATCATCCAGAGACTGCCTCACCTGGGGATCCACCCGTATGTGCCCAATAAACCCAAGCACTATTGCCAATGCCAAGTAGTGCTTACTGACAAGAACCTAATATGGATGCCACCTCAGAGGCTGTGCCAGATCCAGACTGATATAAGGGAGGATGCTTGCAGCTGACCATCAGACTGAACATGAGGACCCAATGGCCGAGCTAGAGAAAGGACTGAAGGGGCTGAAAGGGTCTGCAACCCCGTAGGAAGAACAAAATTATCAACTATCCAAACCCACCACAGCTCCCAGGGACAAAAACACCAACCAATGAGTTCAAATGGAAAAACCCATGACCCGAGGTGCATATGCAGCAGAGGATAGCATTTTCTGACATCAATAGGAGGAGACACCTTTGGTCTAACGAAAGCTTGGTTTCCCAGTGTAGGGGAATGCTGTGGTGCTGAGGTGGGAAGGTGTGGTTGGGAAAGGGAGCACCTTCATGGAGGAAATGGGAGGGGGGGGATTGTATTGTGGAAAAGGGATAACATCTGAAATGTAAATGCAGAGAATTTCAAATAAAAAATTTGGGGAAAAAAGAGAGAAAACTATCTATGTAAAGCAATCTAGACTGTTGTTTGCTAAGTACTCTCATCTATTTCTGATGAAAATATCTTAAAAACATCCTAGCAGTAAATTCAAACCCATGAATTTTCTATGTGGCCCTTAATTCATATGTTTAATCATGCCAGATCAGTTTGTAATGTCATTAATAGAAAGACTGGGTCCAAGCCTTGAACTTCCAAAATTTTTTGTAACAATAGAAAAATGTATACCAATAAAAATCCTGAGTCTGCATCAAAACAAATTCTGGACCAATGTGAGAAAGTATAACTTCAACTTAGTAACAGTTACAAGGATTTTTACCAAATGAGATTATGGCGGCACAATCAATTATAGCTAATTCCTCTCTGTTAAATCATGACTATTTCTAATTTCCCCCGGAAAGACAACCTTAGAATAATGACCTCTGGCCTCCCAAAGTCCAGGGAACTGGGTCAATGACCCTTCAAAGCTACTTACAGCTGTATCTAGGTGTTGGGATTTCTTTGAGAGGGGCTAGGGAAAATGGGGGAGTTGTATGAACTTAAGAAGGCCACACTGATTGTTGGAGTTTCTGATGACTGGATCCGGCTGAAAGTCCCTGAGATCAGGAGTTCAAGCAGGTCAGTTCAGCACGTCTGACAATGGGTCTCACCAAACTGCACATCTTGTAATAAACAAATCTCAAAACAAAATCTAAGTATTATCAAGATTTCTATCTGTATGGATTGCATCAGACTGTGTAGGGTGTACAGTCTGGTTAGGATGAAATTCTGCTCCTTTTTGGTTTTATTCTCTTGAACCTAGTTGTTCAGGAGATTCCTGTCCATCAGATCTGTCCACAGAACTCTGGAAGGTGTCCAGAGTCTAATCACATTTTCTAAATGTGCAAAGACAGCAACTTTCCCCCAAATCCCCACATCCTTTAGTGAGCAATCAGAAAAGCCTGTATCTTGGATTCTGTCCCAGAGAAATAATATAACCACAAAACTCAACCTCACACCCTTTTAAAATGAAAACAATCTAAAACAAATGACGTAAACTCAAATACTGTTTGAGTCCATTCTTAGGCTTCTCTAATTTGTCATGTCAGGAATAAACCCCAAATTCCCACGAAACCCACATTAGAGAATATGAGTTTCCTGTAGACTATCATATACCATCTGTGTGTTATGCTCTCTGCCTGGTGCCTCAGACTTCTATTTATTAAAAACGTTTATAATATCTCTCTGTTTTGCTCTCTGCCCGGAGCCTCAGACTTCTATTTTTCCTATCTTAGTTCTGAACTGTGGACAAAGTTCCCCACGTGATTCAGACAAACTCTATATAAATTTATCCTAAAAGCAAATAAGCCAGCCTTTGAATTAAATCATACTCTAACCAACATCTCCCAGACTCAGAGCCGCATGCACTTTTCACAGAGGCGGATATCAGACCTGTGAGCAGAGATTCCCCTGGTTTTTCGTTTGCTAGTTTGTTTCAGAGTTCCCACGCTTGAGTTCACAAGACTTGAGTTCACCACGAGGTTCCTGGTGCCACCTTTCTCTCGTTTAGAAAATAAAACTCTAACTCTCAGGCTAATAGTCTTAAGTTTCTAGTGGATTCTTGCCTAACACATTGGATCGCCGCTTGCTGCATTGAATAATGAAAAAGGCAGCGCCATCCCACACTATGCCGGGTACTGGCCGGCCACATGACACTGGCCGGGTGTCCTTGTCTCTGCAGACTCTCTGACCCTTTGCTCTAAAATCTCTCCACCTGACTCGCTAAGTTCCTGTGGTGGGTCACTGCCAGCTCCATGCGTCCCAATCCCGTGGTGGGCTTGGTGTGTCCCGTCACCGCACCTTTCTCTTGAATTCAGTTGAGTTGCGGAGTGAAGGAAAACGCCACATAATCTTAGTTTAAAATCAGCAGGTAACTCAATTGCTGGGCACAACAGCTAACATCCTAGATTGTTACATCCTCCACCTACACCGGTGGCAGGGCATTGAGAACAGTACCACCAGAAGGCAGGGCATTGAGAACAGTAGCTGTGATACTGGGAGGATGAGGACACTGGTCACATTATGTCAGCATTCTGGAATCAAAGAGCTCAAGGTGGAACTGGGACCAGGCTAGCCACACCAAGGCCCAGCGCCCACAGTCAGACCACCCTCAAATGTTGGGGGCATTTCATGCCCAGTTCTCTCACTGTGCACGTTAACTCTCACGGTCCGTTCATTTGGATGCACTATGTTATCTTTCTAGAGCAACGATGAGATGTTTGAGATTCAGGAATGAGTTTACACTTAGCTTTCCAGTTTCCTTCATTCAAGTTCCTCCTTCTCTTGGTGTGGGGCACACCGTCTCTAATAAATACTCAATGGGGAGGCTGGTGTGTTTCCTTTGTGTTTCTACGACCCTTAGTTCTCATCATCTGTCCTTTCTTTCCCTTCATGCCCAAGTCTGCTGCTGTGGTTTCACCACCTTCTCCTGAAAGGGATGTTTTCACAAGACCGACATGTTGCATTCTCCACAGCCTCAGGCCATTCCATGATATCCACTTTAGCCAGTCCTGTGTGAACAATCAGAACATTTTCAGTCTCTTTTCACTCAGGGCAGGACTTTTTAAAGCAGGACATTCCTATCATAAAAAGATGCTCAACTGAGTGAGAAATGGCTTTAGCCATATGAGGTAACACTTAAGAATCCTAATTGCCTGTGGGGTGACCATTATTCATCCTACTTAATTGTCTAGCTATATGCTGCGCCCTGTCAGGTGGAAAGATGGTAAGTCAGAGAATCAAGGAACTCCCTAGGAGATTGTGTCTCCTATAGTAATATAAGAAGCTATGCACATAAAGTCTCAACAACACTGCCAAACACAAGCTGAACAAAGACAACACAAATGGGCATGCTCAAATTGAACAAGAAAAGGCCATGACTCCTTAACCCTACACAATGCACTATAGACAAGTAAGAAAAGCATGAAGCAGTGAGGTGGTCTTTATCAAGAAGAGTATACAGATTGGTTATCCAGTGCCAAATGGTTCCCAAAAGCATACAAGTAACTTTAGATAGACTGAACAAGTGATATTTAAGAATATATGTATATATATATTAGATAGATACACATTTATATGCTAATACATATATATGCACATATACACATATATGTATATACACATTCAATAGTAATTAATGAAAAAAGATGCCATAAATTTGAAGGATAGCAGAAAAGGGAATATGGGAGGGTTGAGGACAAGGAAGGGAAAGGGAACAATGTTGTGATTATACTATAATCTTAGAGGAAAAATAAATAATCTGCTTTGTTGGGCTAGAGAGATGGCTTGGACGTTATGAGCACTTACTGCTCTTGCAGAGGACCTGGGTTCAGGGTTCAATACCCACCACTATCTCAAAACCCTTTGCCAGTTCTAGAAGATCTGATTCCTTCTGACCTCCACCAGTGCAAGGCACACCCATGGTGTCCGCACACTACACATTCAAGAAGAACAATCAGCCGCAAACATAAATTTTACAAAAACAAATGGCTATGCCACACAGCACATCTGTACAACTAACACCTATCGATTCTCTTCTCTTTCATCTGTGGCTTTTCTGTGAGTCTTTACTTTTGATCGACTCTAAAACTATCTTTGGGTTTCTCCATTTTTTTCTAATTAGATGGAAATAAAGTCTTAGCACTCTTTTCTTCTGTAGGACAGAAAATGAGACAGACGCTGTAGGGATCACCTCACTGAGCTTCACTTCTGTCCTCTGAGGACGGAAGTTCATTCACATCTTGTCTCTTGGGGCAAGAATGTGTATAGCTTTTTGTCTCCATGTTATTTTAGGATTACTACAGTGCACACCAAGCGCCCAGTGATCTTTCGTTACTGTTATGGGTCTGGTTGACATCATGAGTCTCTCCCTATACTGAATGCTTTCATAGGGTCCTCATGCGCCAAGCGTCTCCGCAGGGGAAGAGACGTAGCTTTAGTTTGCAGACTCTCTGAATGACACATGCCAACTCTACATCACCTCCCTATTTGTTTGACAAGCAGTCACAGTTTTCATTTCTAAAGAACTTTTGTTTTTCATAGTCTGGCATTTTCCCACTGGGAAAATTAAAACCTTCCTCCAAAGCGGTTAATCACAGAGGCAGATGGAATGGTGTTGGATTCACATGCCTGCCTGGTGGGTCTCAGCCTGAGGGCTGTAACAGTGGCTCGGCCTCTCACTCTGCCGTGTCTGCATATGGTCCCCGTGCCCTGTGTTAGGAGGGCTCACTTTTCAGACTGGGTGCTTCTTTCTCCTGCTTCACCTTCCCTTCCCCCCCCCCCCTCTCTCATTGCTACCATCTGCCCCTCTACCCCGGTGCTCAGTCTACAGTGTATCATCTGTACTGTTAGCTTCTGTTTAGTGCGTGCCTCTTCCAAGCCGGGGTTAGCATATGCCCCATCGTTCTGTTCACACTTCCTTTTCTGTCTGTCCTCGGTGACTGTCTCAGAAACAGACCTTAGAAGACACAAGGCATTGGTGGAACCAGAGTTGGCTTTTATACCACTGCTCATGTGATGGCACACACTATACCGGGGGCACTTATTAGAGGGCTCTAGTCCAGTGGAAACTTTTGAAACAAGAACTAGTCTGTCTTGACATTTCTATTTCCTGGTGTGTGTGTGTGTGTGTGTGTGTGTGTGTGTGTGTATGTTATGTGTGTTCTGAATTTGGTATGTGTGTGAGTAGGAGACTGTGCTTGTGTGTGTGAATGAACATGAGTGTCTCTGTGTTGTTTGTGTGTGTGGAATGAGTGTGGTGTGTGTTTGTAGTGTGTAATGTGTGAGCATGTGCGGCATATCATCTCTATGGTGTGGGTTTGTCCTGTATAATATATGTGTGTGCGGTGTGTGTATGTGCTGTATCGTGTGTATGTATGTGACGGTGGTGGTGATCGTGGTGGGATGTTATGTGCATGTGTTTAGTTAAGCTTGGTTCTAGAAGTTCAGAATAGGGTATATGGTCAATATGAACAGCAGATCGGGACTCTGTAAATAGGGTCTGGAATTCCTGCCTCAGGCATGCCATGCAAGCATGGGTGCTCGACGTTCACCCCTGTAACCCCGACCTCTCACAGTTTTCTGTGATCTCAGCTGTAGGGACTCTGGCCTCCTTTCCTAGTCTTATCAAGCCTCTAAAAGTTTACTTCAAAGCTTCATTTTGTAGGTTGGTTTATAAAAAAAAAAAAAAAAAAAAAAAAAAAAAACCTTTTTCCCCTTCAAATAATGTAGCATTTTTGAAACAGAATTTCTCTACCAATTTTAGAACCTTTGTGCTATGGTTTAAAATCATAAGCTGGACTGTTTGCAGACACTTTTAAAAAGCTTGAAATCCGTGTGTGTGTGTGTGTGTGTGTGTGTGTGTGTGTGTGTGTGCATGTACTCATGTGGTAGTTTTTAAATAACACCTCTGCAGGTAAACCTGTGATTGTTTATTTTTTTCTGTTCTTTCAGAGAAGTAATTTTTTTGATTCATGGCTTCCATCTTAACATCTCCAACTCAAATCTTTAGATGAAACTTGGTTTCCTTGTTGTCTGGGTCTAGAATCCTCTTCATGGCCTGGAATTTCTCTAGAGCCACACGTGGCGCTGAGTGTCCAGGTATATCCTCGTTTTTCTAAGATGTATCATCTGCAGCCCACTAGAGCCATTCTCTTATTTTGCCCTACAAGGCAATGTATGAGAAACACAGGCAGAGTGCAGAGGTTAGATAGTGATTGAGGAGGCAGCTAACAACCTTCGAAGATGCAATGGAGCCAAGAAGGTTGTGTCTTCATTTCAGAATGTCTGTTGTCCATTTCCAAGTTCATTAATAGCATGAAAAGCAAAGGCGAGACTCTGCCAACCTTAAAGGGCTGGCCAGCCTTAGCTGTCAGTCATAAAAGAGCCAAAGAACAAGAGTAGTAACAGTATAAAACAGAGGAGATTTAGTTAATGTGGCCATATTAGGAAGAAGAAAAAGTGGGTTCAATGTCGCTCATCCCAGTCCATCTTTGAGATCTGAACATGGGTCAGTGTTTAAATCGACTGCAAGGTTATACATAACTAGGTAGTACTAGACAAGGTTATGCATAACTAGGTAGTGCTAGTCAAGGTTATGCATAACTAGGTAGTATTAGTCAAGGTTATGCATAACTAGGTAGTTCTAGTCAAGGTTATGCACAACTAGGTAGTTCTAGTCAAGGTTATGCATAACTAGGTAGTGCTAGTCAAGGTTATGCATAACTAGGTAGTCAAGGTTCTGTCCTGAGCATCGTCCCTGCCTTTGTTCCAGTCTTTCGTGCAATGTACTTAGTTGGACACGTCAGAACTGTGTGGAGTCTTTTCCCAAGGGACAGACAAGTTGCTTCTTCTCTATGTGGTGTCAGTTGTCACCCTCCCCCTACTCCCCATGAGAGATTCCAGGGGAAACTCAGTCCTGGAGGACAAGTGCTTTATGAATCTAACTGATAAAGAGTCTGGTGTAACTTTCGAATACCCTTGCTCCTGCCCAGAGGGTTAACTTCATGTCCTCCTGTAAGGGAGGACCTCCACTTTTCCTAGCTGCCCTCCATTGGAGTGTATACTAAATGCTCCAAATGCTGTGCTTGCCATTAATTACTAACAAGTCATCAGCTCTCTTCTATCGCTGTCTGTCCCTTTCTTATGTAGAAGTATAGGCAGTATTATGCTACCAAGCCTCAAACTCTTAACTTCACATGGGCGAAATGTCTATACAGAAGGTGCACACACCCCAAGTATGTAGTTCAGTGAGTGTGCGGCTCAGTGAGCATATAGCTCAGCAAGTATGTAGCTCAGCACATGTGTTGTCCAGTGAGTGTGTATCTCGGTGTGTTGCTCAGTACATTTTAGAAAATGAACACACTCAGGCAAGAATCTCTGAAACTGGAGAGTCAGCATCTGCAGTTCCCAAACCCTTCCTCTCACCCAGTGTTTCCTCCTGTTTCTTACCCTTCACCTTCAAAGGTGACTTTGATTTGGTCTATACTTTTCTATAGATTCCCCTTGACTCTTCTAGAACCTAAACACACAGGATTATCCATATCCTAGTTTGTTCCTGGATTCTTATGTTCATTGAATTTCTGGCCCAACTGTGCTGTTCTGTGCAGCACGGCCTATTCTTCCTTTCTGCTTTGTGTAGCACCATCTATGGTGATGTGGGTGTTTCCAGTGTGAGCTCCTGCAGTGGTGTAAGGCTGCGTATACACCACCACCTCCTCGTCTCTCTTCCCCCCTTCCCTCTCTCACTGTGTATGTATGTGTTCTCAGAATCAGATGTGTATTGACTTTATGACTAAACTAAACTCATATCTTCATCCTGTGCTTTACCCACTGAGCCATCTCTTCAGTTGTTCATACAAAATTTTGGTGATATGCATTTCCATGGACTCTGTTTAAACAAGATCTAAGAGTACAGACTCTAGGCTGTTTGGTAGACACTGGCAAGTAGGTTTCTAAGGTGGTGGGTTTTTTTTTTCAATGCAGTTCATTAGTGTAGGATGTCGGTTTTTTGACTGGTCATTCTGTGGACAATGTGTGTGCATAGTCGAATGGCCAAGGTTTTAACTTTACTTTTTCTGCTAGCTGATGAAAAGGATTAGGTATTATAAGCTTAGTGTCTTAGGGTTTCAAAGAAATTCCAGATGTTCTGTTGCAGGGACACGGGCTTACCTACTCTCTGTTGGTTGAAGGGCTTCCAACCTAGGCACCCTCATAAAATCATAAGGGCTAACTAGTTAGCCAGGTTTGGGGTCGGGTTGAACCTCTACCAATAATCTCACTGCCATTCTAGGATCCTAGCATAATACAGGCAGCTCGAAGTTAAGGTCTTTCTTAGTGGCCGTCATCCCTACATCAGAGGACCAAGGAATGACCTCATACTGGCTTCTACAGTACAGCTCCTAAGTATGTAACCTTATAAGAGGACAGCATACACTGCAGAGCCTCTCTCTTGCTTGCTTTTGTAAAAAAGATGTATTTAATCTGTGTGCATGCATGCCTCCCCAACTTGTCTGTCTGTCTGTCTCTTTCTCCCCTATGTATGTGTGTGCATGTGTAAGTATGCGTGGTGTGTGTGTGTGTGTGTGTGTGTGTGTGTGTGTGTGTGTGTGTGTGTGAGTGTGTGTGGTGTGTGCGTGAGTGTGTGTGTGTGTGTGTGTGTATGTGTGTGTGTACTCATACTCACCTGTTCATATGCATTAAGTGGTCAGAAGAAGGCATTGTGTATCCATGTTTATTAATCTCTGCCTATTTCTTCCAGTAATCATTTCTCTGTGAACCTGTTTATTTTTCTTAGCTAGGCTTGAAGCCAACAAGCCTGGTTCTCCATTCACATTGGAGTTGGGATCAAAATCATACATTAGATGCCCAGCTCTTTAAGTAAATGCTAGGGTCAATACTTTGGTGCTCGTGGTTGTGCTGAAAGTGCTATTAACCACTCAGCCATCTCTTGACCTTCAAGAGAACCTTTTTTCACTAAGACAATTAGAAATACCTCAATCTACCTGTCTACAAGCATGGCATTTGACAATCAATAAGTCTTTAGTTTGGCACCCCCAGATAAGTTTCTTGCTATTGTTTCTCATTTTACAGAGAAAACACTAAGAAACAACAGGAGGTCCCCTTGATAATTCCATATCATACTGAAGTAATTATTAGCATGAGGACATCACCGAACAAACTATGTCATCCTTCTTTGAAGGAGTTGAAGTGGTAGCTGTTTTCCTTGGCTGGGTGGATCAAACTCGATTTCCAATGAGGATCCTTTTCCTACTTTTCCTGCTCTAGTTCTGAAGATTGCTTTGGAGCACTGTGCTCATTCAAATGTTTTATGTCTGTGCAGCTGTGGGAAGAGCACAATCACTTCCCAATACTCCAACCCCTTTCCTGGGAGTGCTGGCTAGTTTTATGTCAACCATAACACAAGCTAGAGCCATCTGAGAAAAAGATCCCTCAACATGGAACCTAAACTGAGAAATGCCTCCAAAGAACTGGCTGAGGACCAACCTGTAGGACATTTTCTCAGTTAGTGACTGATGTGGCAGGCCGGGTCCAGGCTATTGTGAGTGGTGTAACCTTGGGCTGGTGGTCTCGGGTTCTACAAGGAAGCATGCTGAACAAGCCATGGGGAGCAAGCCAGTAAGCAGTACCCCTCCATGACCTCTGCCTTAGCTCTTGCCTTCATGTTCCTGCCCTACTTGAGTTCCTGCCCTGGGTTCCTTTGATGGTGGACTGTGATGTGAAATCAGAAGCAAACTTACTCTTCTCTCCAGGTTGCTTTGGGTCACAGTAGAAGTCCTGCCTAAGGCACTGGGTTCCTACTTCCCGACTAGAAGCAGAAGGACTATGTTCTCTGACATCTGTCTCAGTTGTTTTGTTTCCTCTCTTCTTAGTTGCCATACCTGTGTTTATCCACAAGGCTGAGCTGGGAAAATCCACATATGATTTCCCCGAATCCTAAACCTGACAACTTAGTTTTCAGTCTAGTTCTTTGTCTTTGTTTCCCCTTCACACCTTCTACCTTGCATATCTGTGTTTCTGCTTCTCTGCAACCAAGAAGATTCCGAACCCTATGCAGACTGTAGTGCCATACGTAAGCCTCGGGCACACACTCCCTTTACTGGATAGGAGCCTCCTGGTGTTTTCCCACTGATTGGTTTGCCTGTGTTTTCAGTCATGAGTTAAAGCAGTTGCTTATTTTTAGATCCGTTTTTCATGATCTGATTATTTGTATATGTGTTTGTTCTGCTGACTTTATTTCCCAAATTAAAAAAAATATATATATTTATTTTCTCCTTTACTCCTGGCAAAATTCTAATACATCTCTAGCCCATCCTTCCTTCCACTTTGCCGGTAGGAATTCTTGGAGCAGAACATTCAGCTGTTGTGCTGATTCTGGAGAATAACACTTCACTTCCAATGGAGTTGAATCCATAAACCTTCAAAAATGCATGGCTTTGCCAAGAATTTAATCACTCTTAATCCACAGCCTGGACCCTTAGCTAGAGAGGCTAACCCATGATGGCTGTGCTTTATGCAGGGTTCTTCTGAAGGGCCAGAAGCAAAGCCCAGGTCTGGGCCATTCCCAAGGTCAATATTAGATGCTTTGAATGCTAGCTCTCGCCCCCACCCTTTCCACAGGCTCAGTCATTTGTCTGGAGGTGTAAACTCCACACAGGTCCACAGTGATAGGGAACAGTTCTACCCCCCTGGATATATTCTTCATAGGAGAGAGCATCTTCCTGAATACGGTGACACCACCTCCACCTCCCCTCTTCTCTGCTGCCGGCTTTATTTCTCCTTGTCCTTTGGCCTTTTCTCTTATTCAGGAGTCTCAATTCTCTTTGCACTGAACATATTAAATTTTAACAGTCACGGATTCTCTGCAGGCAACACACTGAAGCTTTCCTGATAACTTCATTTCCCTCTATTATTGCGAGGCTGATCTCAAAGTCACCCTGAACCTTAAAGTATTGCTGCGTAATAGCTGTCCGCGTCTGTTTTCACAGTGCGACTGTGTTCCTCACAGACATTGGAGTTCTCTCTCTCTCTCTCTCTCTCTCTCTCTCTCTCTCTCTCTCTCTCTCTCTTTCTCTCTCACTCTGGCTATGTTTTCCTTGAGCTAATATTAATAATGTAGTGTGGGGAATTTTTTAATGTTCTCCTCCAGGAAGAAATGGACTCCACAGAGCACCAAGAACATGTTCAACCATTCGCTGCATCCCTGGCCACTCCCTCCATCTTTCTCTAAGTGGCTTTCTAGGAGGGAGAAAAAGGAGCAAACTGTTGACTTACTGAATGTGGTATGAGCAATTGGTGGCGATCTAAGAGATAATTAGATGTCAGGATGAGAGAGGAAAAGATGGAATAAGCTTTTGTGGGAAGAGTCTTCAGAAAATGAGATAGTGATTTTAAAAATGTGCAAGGTTGCATTGCGTATGGGGGCGGGGCTTCTTGATTCCTCCCAGCATTTTTGGTTTAATTTTTGAGACTACAACAGAGTTGGGTACTTTTAATAGGGAAATGATTTTGTTGCAAGCATTCTGTGAAGGTGGTGAGGAAGCAGGAGCCGAACTCAATTAAATATAAATCCCAAATTCCCCACTTCTGCCATGGTTATCCTCAGCTGTCACCAGGACTAACGCTGGAGTTAGCTAAGGGCAAGCTGTTGGACACATGTATGAGGAATTTCCCTGACTAGGTTAAATGAAATAGGAAGACCTCACCCTAGTGCAGACAATACCTTTGGAGGTAGGAAGACCAAGGAGGCCTGAGGAAAAGTCCCACCTCCGGCCTCCTTCCTCTGAGTGTCTCTTGCTGTAGCGAGCCTGCCGCCATTTCCGCCGCCATTGCTGTTGTGTTTCTTTGCTACAATCAGACCCCAGCTTCTTCCAGCTTCCAATAGAGACCGAAAACCAATGGTTCGTCAAGAAGTCTTTAGACCTTTGGTTCCAGAGTGGAGCCACTGAGGCACCCTCAGCCTCTCCAGTCCAGCTCTTAGTCTCTCCAGCGTGAAGGTAGCCATATTGGACTAGTCAGACTGCATTGTGTAATCCAGTCTAATAAGTCTCGTTTTATATGCATGTTCTATCGCTTTTGTTCCTATAGATATCCCTAAGCAATAAATCCTCCATCCCAGTCAGTTTAAAACAGGGTTCTTTTGTTTGTTTGGTTTTTATGTTTTTTGCCTTGTGATTAGAGAGAAAAATCACCTCCTATAATGTAGGAAGAAGTGAGACTCTCCAGTTCTCTATCAGGGTCCTCTCTGGTGTCTCTGTGGATGAAGGATGCTGAGAAATGCTGGTGCTCCTTACCTCACACAGATTCTCTAAGTATCTGGGTATAAGCCTTGTTTGACCTTCCTTGCTTTTCTACACCACTCAGTGGGTGCTGGTGAAATAAAATATGAGAAGTCGCAGCGCAGGGATGTCCAGGTGAGGTGTGACCTAGATTCCAGTCACACAGAGAAGCATCTGCAGACTGAGAACAGAAGGTCGTGTGACTGGCTTTGCTCAATAGGATTGATCGTCTTACCCGAGAACATGCTGTTAAAAACTGAGGCAGCTACCATCTCTGCCGAGTACTCATGGATCCTAATATAGTCTGGGCAGCCAGGAGGTTAAGGGGCAGCTGTCCGAGGTAGCAGTCACTCCTGGTCAGCCCACAGGAACCTGCAGGCTAGGATGAAAAGCAACTCTTAGGTACCAGCATACCTTGGCTGAAGTGTGCGGGAGACCGAACCCTCATAGCCTCAGATTCGACAGCGCTCACCGTTATTCTGTTGGTTCTGAAGCAGGGGCTTGTCTACCCACAAATGAACAAATCATCCTGGAAAGAAAAGATTCACAACAAAAAGTTAAACTTGGCAGGTTCTAGCTGAAGATGCCACAGATATAAATAGGTCAAACCATGAGAAACTACCAACGCTGATGTTTTGTGCATACTTTTTCTTTAAATGGAGTTTTCAGAACCGGAGGGCTAGTTTAGTTGTTAAAGTGTTTTTAGGGTCTGAATTTCAACTCAAATTTCCCGTGTTGCAAACAAAACATCCAGACACAATGTAGGTAGCAAGAGGCCCCCAGATTAGGTGGCGCATCCTCTAGGATGTGCCACAGGAGGATTTATAACTAAAATAGTCTAGAGAACGAGGATGTTAGTTTCTGTGCCCCGCGATTGTGTTACCTGTAGAGTCCAAACTAAGATTGCATGGTGTTTTCCTTCACGCAGCAACGAAGCTGAGCTCCAGAGAGAGGCTCTGTGGCAGGGCACCCCAGTCAGCCATGGGATTTTGAAAGAATGGAGCATTGCGTGGCAACAGCCCACCCTGGGGACTTGGCGAGCCGGGTGGCGAGATTTCGGAGCTCTGAGTCAGCGAGTGTGCCAGGCTGAGAACAGGTCTGCTGGTCCGCCGGGGCTCGCCAGCAGCTGCATGGATTATCATTTAATAAGTAATGTACCAACGGTGCTGCATGTTTGTAATTTCAGTGCTAGGATGTTAGAGGCAGGCACATCCCTGGGAGTCACTGGTCAGCAGAAGCAGTAACACACTACTAAAAAAAAAGCAAGTTCCAGGTCAAGTGGTAAACTCTGTCTCAGAAACACAAGGGAGACAGAAAACTCAGGTTGACCTCTGCCAACCCCCCATTTACACATGTGTGCCCACCTACATATATTATCATATTCTATTGGATATTCTCTGTATTTACATTTAAGGTTACCCCCCTTTCCCCAACTCCCACCCACTCTCCCTCTCCCCTTGCTCCAATGAAGATATTCCCACTCCCAACCACCCACTCCCACCTCAGCACCTTAAAGAGCCTTCCCTGGACCAAAGGCCTTTCCTCCCACTGATGCCAAATACATCCTCTGCTACATATACAGCTGGAGCCATGGGTCCCTCATGTGTACTTATTGGTTGGTGGTTTAGTCCCTGAGAGCTCTGGGAGGTTTGGTTGGTTCATATTGTTGATCTTCCCATGGAGTTGCAAACCCTTTCACCTTATTCATTCCTTTCAATAGCTCCCCATTTGGACTACTCGAGCTCAGTCCTCTGGTTAGCTGCAAGCATCCTCCTCTGTATCAGAATGGCTTTGGCAGTGCCTCTTTGGAGACATCCATATCAGGCTCCTGCGAGTAAGCGCTTCTTGGCATCAGCAATAGTGACTGGGTTTGGTGGCTGCATATGGTAAGGAGCCCCAGGTGAGGCAGTCTCTGGATGATCTTTGAATGATCTTTTCTTAAGTCCCTGCTCTTTGATTTGTCCCTATATTTCCTCCCATGAGTATTTTTTTCTTCCTTCTAAGAAGGACTGAGGCATCCACATTTTGGCCTTCCTTCTCTTTGAGCTTCATAAGGTCTGTGAGTTGTTCCTTGGGTATTCCAAGCTTTTGGGGCTAGTATTCACTTATCAGTAAGTACATACTATATATGTTCTTTTGTGACTGGGTTACCTCACTCAGGATGATATTTTCTAGTTCTATCCATTTGCCTAAGAATTTCATGAAGTCATTGTTTCTAATAGCTGAGCAGTACTCTATTATGTAAGTGAACCATATTTTCTATATCTATTACTCTGTTGAAGGACATCTGGATTATTTCCAGCTTCTGGCTACTACAAATAAGGCTGCTATAAACATAGTGGAGCATATATCCTTTTTATATTTTGGAGCATCTTTTGGGGCATTATCTGCCCAGAAGTGGTATAGCTGGGTCCTCAGGTCCTCTGTCCAATTTTCTGAAGAACTGCCAGACTGATTTCCAGAGTGCTTGTACCAGCTTGCAATTGCAACAACAATGGAGGAGTGTTCCTCTTTCTTCACATCCTTGCGAGCATCTGCTGTCACCCGAGTTTATGATCTTAGCCATTCTGACTGGGGTGAGGTGGAATCTCAGGGTTACTTTGATTTGCATTTCCCTGATGACTAAGATTGTTGAATATTTCTTTAGTTGCTTCTCAGCCATTTGATATTCCTCAGTTGAGAATTCTTTGTTTAGTTATATACCCGATATTTAAAATAGGCTTAATTCTCTGGAGTCTAACCACTTGAGTTCTTTGTATATATTGAATATTGGCCCTTTATTGGATGGAGGATTGGTAAAGATCTTTTTTCAATCTGCTGTTTGCCTTTTTGTCCTCCTGACAGTTTCCTTTGCCTGACAGAAGCTTTGCAATTTTATGAGGTCTGATTTGTTGATTCTTGTTCTTAGAACATAAGCCACTGGTGTTCTGTTAAGGAAGTTTTCCCTTGTGCCCATGTGTTCTAAGCTCTTTCCTACTTTCTCTTTTATTATTTTCAGTGTACCTGGTTACATGTGGACGTCTTTGATCCACTTGGACTTGAGTTTTGTACAAGTTGATTTACATTCCTATACATGTTGACTGCCAGTTGAACCAGCACCATTTGTTGATGATACTGTCTTTCTTCATTAGATGGTTTTAGCTTTTTTGTCAAAGATCAAGTGAACATAGGAAGAATGCTTTCAAGGCTGTTATAGGGGATCTGCTGTCTGTGGGTGGACCCTGACTCTTCATGGCGTTCACCTGGCCTTCTTGCTGGGCTGGAAAGGACCCAATCCCAGAGTGCACCATGCTATCTGTCCTCCAGGAGCTCCAGGCTATCCCTCCTGGGACAGCCTGTAGGGTGTGTGGCAAACTCCCTGTGGAGAAGGGAGGCTCTGGAGGAAGAGCACTTGTAAGGCTGTTCTGGGGTCACAGCCTTTGCATGGGTCCTGATTCTCGATGACAGTCACCCAGCCCTTTCGCTGGGCCGGAAAGGACCTGGTCCCAGAGTACACCACACTATCATCTGTCCTCTGAAAGATCCAGGCAATCTTTCCAGGGACAGTCGTGGGCTCAGTTGGGAGAGCACTTGTAAGACTTCTCTGGGGGCCCAGCCATCCACAGGCAGTTACTGAGTCTTGATGGTGGTCACCTGGCCCTCTCCATGGGTCTATTTGATTTTCTCAAAGAACCAGCTTCTGGTTTCGTTGATTACTTGTATAGTTCTTTTTGTATATACTTGGTTTATTTCAGCTCTGAGTTTGATTATTTCCTGCCATTTACTCCTCTTGGGTATATTTGCTTTTGTTTGTTTGTTTTGTTTTCTTTGAGAGCTTTCAGGTGTCCTGCCAGTCTGTTAGTGTATGCTCTCTCCAGTTTTATTTGGAGGTGCTCAGAGCTATGAGTTTTCCTCTTACCACTGGTTTCATTTTGTCCCATAAGTTTGGGTATGTTGTGCCTTTATTTTCATTAATTTCTAAAAAAATCTTTAATTTCTTTATTTCTTCTTTGACCAGGTTATCATTGAGTAGAGCATTGTTCAGCTTCCATATGTATGTGGGCTTTTTGTTTTTTTTTTTTTTTTTTTTTTTTTTTTTTTGCTGTTGTTGTTATTGAAGACCAGTTTTTGTCCATGGTGATCTGATAGGATGCATGGGATTATTTCAATCTTCTTGTATCTGTTGAGGCCTGTTTTAGAGGAGGTGCTGTGAGGTGTTGAGAAGAAGGTATATTCTTTTGTTTTAGGATGAAATATTCTATAGATGCTGGTTAAATCCATTTGGTTCATAATTTCTGTTAGTTTCACCGTGTTTTTGTTCAGTTTCTGTTTCCATAATCTATTTATTGATGAAAGTGGGGTGTTGAAGTCTCCCACTATTATTGTGTTTGGTGCAATATATACTTTGAACTTTAGTAGAGTTTCTTTTATGAATGCCAATGCCCTTGCATTTGGAGCATGGCTATTCAGGATTGAGAGTTCATCTTGCCAGATTTTTCCTTTGATGAGTATGAAGTGTTCTCCTCTTCCTTTCTTTCTTTCTTTCTTTCTTTCTTTCTTTCTTTCTTTCTTTCTTTAAATAACTTTTAGTTGTAAATCTATTTTATTCAGTATTAGAATAACTACACCAGTTTGTTTCTTGGGACCATTTCCTTGGAAAATTTTTCCCAAATTTTACTCTGAGGGAGTGTCTGTCTTTGTCACTGATATGAGTTTCCTGTATGCAGCAAAATTCTGGGTCCTGTTTATGTATCTAGTCTATTAGTCTATATTTTTTCATTGGGGAACTGAGTCCATTGATGTTAAAAGATATTAAGAACTAATGATTGCTGTTTCCTGTTATTTTTGTCCTTAGAGGTAGAAGTATGTTTGAGTGCCTGTCTTCTTTTGGTTTTGTTGCAAGATTACTTTCTTGCTTTTCTTAGCATGTAGGTTTCTTCCTTTTGTTGGAGTTTTCCATCTATTATCCTTTGTAGGGCTCAATTTGTGGAAAGATAATGTATAAATTTTGTTTTGTTAAAGAATATGCTTGTTTCTCCATCTATTGTAATTGACAGTTTTGATGGATATATTAACTTGGGCTGGCACATGTGTTCTCTTAGGGTCTATATGACATCTCTCCAGGATCTTCTATCTTTCATAGTCTCTGTTGAGAAGTCTGGTATAATTCTGATAGGACCTTTTTGCTTTTTGCATTTTCTCTGACTATTGTGTTAAGGTTTTCTATGGTATTTTCTGCACCTGAGATTCTCTTTTCTATCTTTTGTATTCTGTTGGTGATGCTTGCGTCTATGACTCCTCATCTCTTTCGTAGGTTTTCTATCTCCAGGGTTGTATCTTTTTGTGATTTATTGTTTTCATTTTCAATTTTAGGCCCTGGATGGTTTTGTTCAATTCCTTCACTTATTTGGTTGTGTTTTCCTATAGGTCTTTCAGTGATTTTTGTGTTTCCTCCTTAATGGCTTATATTTGTTTACCTGTGTTCTCCTGTATTTCTTTAAGGGAGATATTCATGTGCTTTTCAAAGTCCTCTATCGTCATCATAAGGTATGGTTTTAGTCCAACTCTTACTTTTTTTTCTGGTGTGTTGAGATATCTACTACTTGCTCTGGTGGGAAAACTGGGTTCTGATGTTGCCAGGTTGTCTTGGTTTCTGTTGCTTAGGTTCTTGCACTTGCCTCTTATCTCTTGATATCTGTGATGCTGGTTGGTCTTGCTGTTTCTTACTGAAGACTGTCTCTCCTATAAATCTTTGGATTTGTAGGTTTAGGAGTAAGAGTGTGCCTGGGTGCCCAGCTCTCTGTGGGCATGTTACTGGTCCCAATGACAGTGGGATGGCTCTAGCTATGGGGAAAAGGGGGAGACTGGAATGGTTCGGTCCCAGGCAACACCATGATTCCTGTGCCCTGTGAGTTTCTGGCAGGTCTCTCTTTGGAGAGTCAGTGGAGAGAAAGTGGGTTTTCACCTGTGGGTTTAGGAGTAAGAGCACTTCTTGGTGCTCAGCTCTGTTCAGGTTCTGATAGCAGTGGAATGGCCCT
This sequence comes from Micromys minutus, assembly GCF_963924665.1. Classification (NCBI taxonomy): domain Eukaryota; kingdom Metazoa; phylum Chordata; class Mammalia; order Rodentia; family Muridae; genus Micromys; species Micromys minutus. The sequence continues at coordinate 4,326,652 of NC_137983.1, forward strand.
AGCTCTTCTTGCAGATCAAGACCAGAATGCAAAGTGTCATTTTTCATGGGAACCAAATATATTCATGATTTCTATTCTCTGGATTCTTAATGCTCTTTAGTTGGTAATCCAATTCATTGACCAAGCCAAGATCCCATGCTCCCCAATCCAGCCTTATACTTTCTAGTCTTCTTTGTACATTTATTTGTAGCTGACTATTTTCCAAAAAATTGATCTACCTTGGGATTTTGTTTACACTATGCACTTCATGGAAGCTCCCCTCTCCCATATATGTTACTCATCCTGCAAGTATCAGATGAAATGTCATTACCCATCAGGTTCTTCTCTTCTTGCTTCAATTAAATTTATCTTCCCCAGGGGCTTGATCCTGACTTTATATCTTTGCCAGTGTCCATATGGAATGCTTGCTGTTCCTACAATGTCTCCGGAAACAAGGGACATAAGAGCTCTATCTGTGACTCATTTTTTTTTTTTTTTTTTTTATCACTGGATGAAGACTTTGTTTTCATGTGGTGATGTGATAAGTGGCATAAGGCATTTTGCTGACTATGTTCAACAGGAACTTAACAATAATCTTTGGACACAGAACCTCGGGAAGAAAGGGATGCTGGTTAGGCCTTTCTCCTCCTTTCTCATCAGGGTCTTCTCTCTCCTGTCTTGCCATGGCTTCTCAATCAACTACAAGCTCTAGGGACAGGAACTCGTTGGAGCACTCTGCACCCAATATGAGAGAAATATGGTGTGATAGGCACAGCACACACAGTAGCAATCCACTAGCAACTTGTGTCTGAATGAATGAAACCCCGGAACTGCAGAAGAGTTCTTACTGCTTCTACACTACAAGCCACTTTACACTGAGGGGAACTCATTAGCTCCTAGCAGCTTTTTCTTGCTCACAGTCAGATATCTCTTCTGAAATTTTCTGATTCGCAGGACAGACAAATGTCAATCTACTTTTTTTTTTCCAGGAGACAACCATTCCCATACATCTAGAGACCCTCAGGATAGCCCCTCTCTGCTGTGTTTCCTTTCCACAGGACATATTTAACCCCTAGTTGATTTTCTCTACATCATTGTTCATAACTTTGTCACTTGAACCCAAGGACACATGACACAACAGACAGTTGAAACCTCATGAATTATCTCACAGCTCGTCTTCTCAGCTAAGAATCCTTTGCTCTGGATCCTCTAGTGTCCTGTATACTTGACTCTCCTTCTTTTGGTAACTTATAATAATACAGCATAATTAATAACAGAAAGTGAGTGATTCCTAACAGTGTTTGTTTACTCTCTCTATCTGTGTGTGAACTGAATGCTTCTTTCTAGAGTAGGCATACCTGATTCCAGTGCTGTTGGCTCATGCACATCTTGCTAGGTAGGCCATTCCAGGTGACCTTAGCTGGGTTATATTGGCAATATTATACATAATATCTTTGTACTCCAGAATGCTGGCCTAACCTTGATCATATGACAATCAAGAGCCGGGGTATAGCTTTGTGATAGAGTACATGTAAAAATATGCAAGACCCTGGGTTCAATTCTTATACACAGATTACAAAATTTGTGTTTATAAGAGAAGCATGAAAATTGCAAGTTCTCTTAATGTATTGTCTTGGAGCTGACTGGCACATATGTCTCATTGAACAAACCAAATCACAAATCTAATTCAGAAGATAGGTGTTGCGGTAAAAATAAAAAGGAATTATGTTGCTATCAGCCCTGAGATCTCACTCCATGGGAGCCGCTCCTGTGTACAGCTGGGCATCCTGTCTCACACGGTCCTCTAGGTGGTTAGTGACCAAGCCTGGCACCCACACATCTGGCTCCATGGGCCCTGCGTGCCCTCACTTTGCACAGGCAACAGAGCTGGAACTGCACACTCCAGCTGCCTCTCAGTCATTGCTTTCACACATTGTCCTCCACAGCCTGGTAAAATCATGACTCAACAATCAATAACTTATCAAATAGATTTATATGTAAAATTCTCAATCCATAATACTCCCAAACAATAAATTCACTGCCAATTAATAAAGCTATAAACCATCTATTTAGACAAGATAAAACCGATCTAGTTCACCTTGATCTGAACCATCCTCCTCTGCTGCCTCCATCTTGAATCTCCTGCTTTCTCCTCTTCTGCCTTACCAAAACGATGTCCTCACTCCACTTACTACTGTCCAGTCATCTATTGCATTGACATTAACTTAAATAGGACTTGGATTTCACCCCCTGACAGGATGCGCTGCAAAATTACATAGCTTCTGTGGGACTGAAGGCAGATTGAAGAATTAAGGACTTCTTTGCCTTCTGACTGCTATATGTTCCACATTAAAAAATAAAAAGCTGTCTTGCAAGCCTTTTTAATCATAATAATAATTAGAATTAAACCTAATTCATCCAGGAAATTCTCTAGGCTCTTGTAGGCATTTTGATATAAAAACTATTCTTAAGGCTGACTATGGGAAGAGGTTAGTGTATCTCATTCACTAAACTCCCTGTGTATATGAGACCAGTATCTAAGTAGTGATGTTATTTAGCATCTCTTTAAGAGCTGTAGTCCCTGGATAGGTTTCAAAGAGTAAGGAGAAGAAAAAAGTAGAGGAAATTAAAATATGAAAAATTTAATTTTTCCATGTAAGTGGTATAATCCTAAGAAAGTTTATTAAATTGGTAGCAGTTTGATACTGGTGGTAGTTATGTCCCAAAGCTGTAATTCTAGAATACTAGGTGCTGGAGAGAACATGGGACCCTCTCTGCACTATTTTTTCAACTTTCTGAAAGTCTATAATTATTTCAAAACATTATGTTAAAAATAACCAGAGTATACAAATTGCTAGTTAGAACAATGACGCTGGAGTATGTGAAGCTCCTGAATGAATATCTATAGACTGTTGAGTGGCAATGTCGCTGTGGTGCCATCCATCAACTCAATTCAGCATTGTTCTTGAACTCCTGGAAGAAAACCTCTCGAAGAGGGAAGAGGGGAAAAGTGAGTGACAAGCACTTTCTCTTTTGTTATCTTACTTAACTCTCTCAAGAACCCTTTGAAGTTGATGTGAGAAAGCCAGAATTAGCAGCCAGGGTTGAAATATCTTACTAGCGCATTGATGAGATAGGTTTGGCCAAGAAAATTGCATGCTGTTCTCTCAGACCCAGCTCTTACTTGACTGTCTCCCTTATTCCTCTGCAGTATTAACTGGATTGCTATTGTTCCAGACAGAGTTAGGGCAGCAGAGACTGTGGCTTTCTCTCTCTCTTAGACTTCCCTCTCTATCAGGAATGGCAGCTAGTCTCCATTTTCATTCTTAGATATAAAGCAGAACATAAAAATCTTCCATTCAGTAGAACACTGTAAAGGGTTACTCAGTGTTCCATGGGGTGGGAGTAGGGGGCTTAGAAGTTTTATTTTTAATTATGTCTGAGAAATTAATGCATTGTGGTTAAACATATAAGTCTGAGAAATATACCCTAAAGTTTGAAATACCTCAGAGTACCATCTTTTAAAATTTTTATTGGATATGCCCTGCATTTACATTTTAGATGTTATCCCCTTACACCAATATCATCCCCCCTTCCATTGCTTCCATCAGGATTCTCCCTCTCCCAACCACCCTCTTCACCTCAGCACATTGGTGTTTCCCTAGATTGGTAAAACAAGCAATCCCTGGACCAAAGGCCTTTCCTCCCATTGGTACTAGAGAATATTATCCTCTGTTGTATATGCATGGGGGCCATGGGTCTCTCTGTGCAAACTCATTGGTTGGTGTTTTAGTCCCAAGAGTTGTGACGGCTTTGGTTAATTGATAATTTTCTTTTTCCCATAGAGTTACAGACCCTGTCAGCTTCTTTAGTTCTTTCTCTAGCTCCTTCATTGGGGTCCTCTTGTTCAGTCTGAAAGTTAGCTGCAAAAAACCCTCCTTTGTATCAGTATAGTTCTGACTGAGCCTCTGAGGAGGAATCCATATCATGTTCCTGCCAGTAAGCATTACTTGGCATCAGCAAAATGCTTGGGTTTGGTGACTGCATATGAGGTAGATCCACAGATGAAGCAGTCTCTGTATCATCTTTACTCCAATCCCTGCTCCTCTACTTGTCCCATTATTTTCTCCCATGAGTGTTTTGTTCTCCCTTCTAAGAAGCACTGAGGCATCCACCTTCTGGAATTCTTTTTGTGTTTCATATGTTGTATGAGTTGTTTCTTGGGTATTCAGACTTTTTGAGTTAGTATCCTCTCACAAGTGAGTACATACCATGAGTGTTCTTCTGTGACTGGGTTACCTCACTCAGGATGATATCTTTAAGTTCCATTCATTTGTCTAGAAATTTCATGAAGTCATTGTTTTTAAAAGCTGAGTAATACTCCATTGTGTAAATGAGACACATTTTCTTTTTTTTCTTACAACTTTATTTAAAAAAAAAAAAAAAACCAGAGATCTCTCTGCCCCCTGGCTAGTCAGAATCAACAAATGGTGTTGGTCCAACTGGCACTCAGCATGCAGAAGAATGAAAATAGACCCTTTCTTTTCTCCTTGTAGAAAGCTCAAGTGCAAGTGGATCAAAGATCTCCACATTAAACCAGGTACACTGAAACTATTAGATGAGAAAGTAGGGAAAACCTTAGAACTCATAGGCACAGGAGAAAATTTCCTGAACAGAACACCAAAGGCTCAAGTTCTAGGGTCAAAGATTGACAAATGGGACTCAATGATATTGCAAAGATTCTGTAAGGCTAAAGACACTGTCAAGAAAACAAAACGGCAGCCAACAGAATGGGAAAAGATCTTTACCAACACCGCATCAGATATCCAAGGTATCAAAGAACTCAAAAGCAAGATGCCAGAGAATCAAACAACCCTATTAAAAAATGGGGTACAGATTTAAACAAAAAGTTCTCAATTGAGGAATATAGAATGGCTGAGAAACATCTAAGGAAGTGCTCAACCATCAGGGAAATGCAAATCAAAACAACCCTGAGATTCCACTTCACACCAGTCAGATTGGCCAAGATCCAAAACTCAGATGACAACAGATGCTGGCGAGGATGTGGAGAAAGAGGAACACTTCTCCACTGCTGGTGGGGTTGTAAACTGATACAACCACTCTGGAAAGCAGTCTGGCGATTCCTCAGAAAAATGGACGTAGTACTACCTGAAGACCCAGTTATTCCACTTCTGGGCATTTACCCCAGAGACACTCCAACATACAACAAAGATACATGTATCACAATGTTCATTGCAGCTCTATTTATAATAGCCAGAAGCTGGAAAGAACCCAGATGTCCTTCAGTAGATGAACGGATACAAAAATTGTGGTACATTTACACAATAGAGTACTACTCAGCTATCAGAAACAATGACTTAAGAAAATGGATGCATCTAGAGAATATTATCCTGAGTGAGATAACCCAGTCACAAAAGAACAGACATAATATGCAGTCACTGATAATGGGATACTAACCCCAGAAAGCTCTGAACACCCAAGAAACAACTCACAGACTGTGTGAAGCTCAACAAAAAAAAAAAAAAAAAAAAAAAAAAAAAAGAAAGAAAGAAAGAAAGAAAGAATATATCTTAATTAAAATAGAACTATATCACATCCCCCTTTCCTTCTTACAGCCCCTCCCAGTTTCTCTCCTATCCCCTCAAATTAATAGCCTCTTTTCCTATATTATTGTTACATATATACATATGTGTATGTATATGTACCCACAAATACTTAATTACAACCTTAAAAAATGTATCCGGAAAAAAACAACAACAACAGAGATGCATGTACAGATTTTTAAAAGGAGTTTGGCATAAAACTATATGAATATATTTTTGTGAATTCTTGATTTTTTTAAAGGTTTGATAGTATGAATTGAAATCTTACTAGTTTCAATGAGCATAAAGTACATGTAAAACAAAACATAACATGGAAATAGTCGAAGTTTTCTTAGTGTGTAAAGAATAAACATAATGATTTTAAAATACTAGAAATTGCCACAGGGCTATCTTCTTAGCTTTTGTGTTATTAATGATTTAAGGTCTAGATGCACCCCACTTTGAGAGGGTGCTATACATTATTGTTTTTTTTTTTTTTTTTTCTAAGAAGAACTGAGGCTTCGACTTTTTGGCCTTTCTATTTTTGAGCTTCATATGATATGTGAGTTGTGTTTTGGGTATTCAGAGCTTTCTGGGACTACTATTCAATTATCAGTGACTGCATATTATGTCTGTTCTTTTGTGGCTGGGTTACCTCACTCAGGATGATATTCCCTAGATAAATCCATTTTTCTAGGGATTTCATAAAGTCATTGTTTCTAATAGTTGAATAGTACTCCATTCTGTAAATATACCACAATTTCTCTATCCATTAATCTACTGAAGGACATCTGGGTTCTTTCCAGCCTATGGCTATTATAAATAAGGCTGCTATAAACAGGGAAGCATGTATCCTTATTGTATGTTGAAGCATTTTTGGGTCATATGCCCAGAAGTGGAATAACTGGGTCTTCAGATAGTACTATGTCCATTTTTCTGAGGAACCGCCAGACTGATTTTCAGTGTGGTTGTACCAGCTTCCAATCCCACCAACAGTAGAGGACTGTTCCTCTTTCTCCACATTCTTGCTAGCATATGCTGGAACGATATTTTCTATATCAATTATTCTATTGAAGAACATCTGGGTTATTTTCAGCTTCTGGCTATTATTAAGGGAGCTATGAACAAAATTGAGCATGTGTATTTGTTATATTTTGGAGCATCTTTTAGTTATATACACAGGAGTGATGTAGCCGAGTCCACAAGTAAAAAAAAAAAAAAAATGTTCAATTTTCAGAAAAACTGCCAGACTGATTTCCAGAGTGGTTGTACTGGTTTACAACCCCACCAACAATGAAGGAATGCTCCTCTTTCTCCACATCCACACCAGCATCTGCTGTTACCTGAGTTTCTGATTTTAGACATTCTGACTGGGTTGAGGTGGAATCTCTGGGTTGTTCTGATTTGCATTTGCCAGATGATTGGGATGTTGAACATTTCTTTAGGTGTGTCTCAGCCATTTGATATTCCTCACCTGAGAATTTGTTGTTTAGCTCTGTACCCCATTTTTTAATAGGATTATTTTTATGATCACAGATAACAAGATGAATAGAGGAAAGTGAAAGAACCTAAGCAATGAAAATCAAGCAACCTGGCAACATCAGAACCCAGCTCTCTCACCACAGCAAATAGTAAATTACCAATCACACCAGAAAAACAAGACCTAGGCTTGAAATCATACTTCACAATGATGATGGAGATCTTCAAAAGGCATGTGAATAACTTCCTTAAACAGGAGAATACACATAAACAAATAGACGCCTTTAAAGAGGAAACACAAAAATCACTCAAAGACCTGCAGGAAACCACAACCAAACAGGTGAAGGAATTGAAAACGGAAATAGAAACAATAAAGAAAACACAAAAAGAGACAACCCTGGAGATAGAAAACCTAAAAAAGAAATCAGGTGCAAGCATCACCAACAGACTATAGGATATGGAAGACAGGATCTCAGGGGTGAAAGACAACATAGAAAACATAGATAAAACAGTCACAGAGAAGATGCAAAAACCAAAAAGCTCCTAACCCGGAATGTCCAGGAGACCCAGGACACAATGAGAAGACCAAATCTAAGGATAATAGGTATAGAAGAGTGCAAGGAATATCAACGAAAAGGCACAGTAAATATCCTCAACAAAAATTATAGAAGAAAACTTTGCTGCCCTTAAGAACAAGATAGGCATGAACATGTAGGAAGCCTACATAACTTCAAACATATTAGACCAGAAAAGAAACTCCACACGACACATAATAGTCAAAACACCAATTATTCAAAGCAAAGAAAAATCCTAAAAGCTGTAAGGGAAAAAGGACAAATAACATATAAAGTTAGACAAATCAGAATTACACCCGACTTCTCAACAGAGACTATGAAAGCTAGAAGATTCTGCACAGACATCATACAGACTTTA